>NW_010226229.1:11134-78575 GCF_000690775.1 Eurypyga helias
TAAGAATTCTTATCAGAAGTGAAAGCCTAAAACTATGGATAGGGAAAGCCAGGATGCAAATGCCCACCTTGCCTGATTCAAACCCTGGTCTTGAATACGCCCTATTTCAGCTTCACGTTCTTTGAAATCCTTAGTTTATGTGTACCATGTTGTATTAGTTATTGTATTATTAACTTCTCATTATATCTGGAGTTTGAGCCTTGCTGTCCTGTGCTGAAGATGAGTGACATTAAACAATGTTTAATTATTTGTAATAAGGAAAAGTCTGCCCGTGCAACAACACAACACCTGGCACACTGTCCTCTGTTGAAGGAGACGTGAGCTCAAGTGCAGCCTAAATTCGTCTGTTCAGAATCTTGGCTTTGGATCTCCCAGGTAAGCATGGGATAACTGGCAGTTCTACTAGTGGTGTGGCTTTGCTCTTTTTGCTTTATTCAAGAAAAAAACCCTTCATGCATGCATGGGAACTTCCATAGCCTTTTGGCTTTTGTGCTGAGCAGTGGAGTTTCTTACAGCACAAGGAAGGATAGTGGAGCTCAGCTCCTCATTCCAAACTACTAAACCTCATTTATCAGTAAAGAGGCTTTATGCTGAAAAGCTCCTACTGTCATATTAACTCTTTAAAAACAGTAATAGTCTCAGAGACTAAGATTTTTTCATCAACTAATTCCAAGGAACAAAAAAACCTATATGATATACTAGATATCTAAATCGATTTTTATAGATATGCAGAATCATAGAATCACAGAATGGTTTGGGTTGGAAGGGACCTTAAAGACCACCCAGTTCCAACACCTCTGCCATGAGCAGGGACACCTTCCGCTAGACCAGGTTGCTCCAAGCCTCATCCAGCCTGGCCTTGGACACTTCCAGGGATGGGGCATCCACAGCTTCTCTGGGCAACCTGTTCCAGTGCCTCACCACCCTCTCCGGGAAGAACTTCTTCCTGATATCTAATCTAAATCTCCCCACTTTCAATTTAAACCTGTTACCCCTTGCCCTATCATTACAGGCCCTTGTAAAAAGTCCCCCCCAGCTTCCTTGTAGGCCCCTTCAGGTACTGGAAGGTGCAATAAGGTCTCCCTGGAGCCTTCTCTTCTCCAGGCTGAACAAGCCCAACTCTCTCAGCCTGTCCCCATAGGAGAAGTGCTCCAGCCCTCTGAGCATCTTCGTGGCCTCCTCTGGACTCTCTTCAACCAGTCTATATCCTTCTTGTGTTGAGGGCTCCACAGCTGGACACAGTACTCCAGGTGGGGTCTCATAGAGCAGAAGGAGAGAATCTCCTCCCTCTACTTGCTGGCCACACTTCTGATACGGCCCAGGATACATCTGGCTTTCTGGGCTTCCAGTGCACATTTTTGGCTCATGTTCACCTTTTCGTCCATCAGTACCCTCAGGTCCTTCTCCTCAGGGCTGCTCTCGATCCATTCTTCACACAGCCTGTACTTGTGATTGGGATTACTCTGAACCATGTGCAGGACCTTGTACTTGGCCTTGTTAAACTGCATGCAGTTGGCACAGACCCACCTCTCCAGCCTGCCAAGGTTCCTCTGGATGGCTATATATAACCAGGATCTAAAGAAACAATTCAGAACACCTCTGAAGATGAATAGAGAACAACGCCCTGTGTAGCTTTCATGAACCTTCCTACAGTGCTCAGTGGAAAGGATGTAATTCCCTTTCAGATTTTATAGGAAAGTTCAGCTGCATAGCAAGCTGAGGGATTATTTATGAAAATCTTTGATTATGTGAACAGTTTCCTATAGGTCTCCTTTATCTCTCTAGTTCTATTATTAGCAGAAATTGCAAAACAATTCTCTGCTTTTCAAGGAAATAGTCTTGAAATATTACGTACAATTTCTAGAAAGACAATGCTTGGAACCTTTCCTTTTGTAGAGATCAAATTTCCTAAATGATGCCTTGTTAGCTATGCTATTTAAAAAAAAAAAAAAAAAGCGCAAGCCATCACTTGGATCTGGCTTGATACTGCTAATAACACTGGGAGTGCTAGTCTAGGTGGCCATAGCCAGAAGCATCCTGAATGGCACATCGCTTACCTTGAGCAGAGCTGTTAATAAAAATACTGGTAATAGTACTTGACAGTCATTGAAAAAATCTCAGCAAATTTTTACAGTTTTTCTTTGTGTAGGCTGGGTTTTTTCCCTCACATAGATTGCATTGGAGAACATATCACATATGAAAGTGTCTCTGAGGTGAAATGTAAAGAATAAACTGCTGGTTTATTTTCTCTGGAACATCAAAAATCTTCTCATCTCTCATTAAGCAATTTTGATTTTAACTTTTGTATACTGAAACTTTGGAAGTTTCTGAAATGAAAAATGTTAGCTCCTTCTCCTTGAGTGCCTCACTGAAGTACAAATATGTAGTGCAAACTGACCAGGAAGTTTGGAAACTAAGGGATATAAGTATGTATCACAGCATATATTCACAGAGAAAGCCAACAAAACAGAGGTGAAAATAATTAATGAAAATGAAGCAGAAGTGAGTGCTATTTTTTAGTGCGACTGGACTATGCATACACACCAGATTTTCTCCAACATGTCACTTTTCATAACTCACATTGCTATATATTGCTTTATTTTATTGTTATTTTAATGTTCCACATTAGAAGTCGTGTACAGTAAAAAAGGTGTCATACTTGCCTGCCATACTGAGAATTGAAGACTCTTGGAGTGATGTAGTCTTGCTATGCAAGACTGAAGTTAAAGGGTAATATGGTTTGATTTGGTTTGCTCAAGGACACACTGGATCAATAGAATTGAAGGACGGGATTTTCATGTTTCACTCTTGCAGGAGAAACTAAATACGTCACAGCCTGAATCTTGTCATTCATAAAGAGCTATCAGAAATAAGGCACATTTGGATGTCAGTTAATTAAAGTATAAAAGGGAAAAGTATTATGAAAAACAAATAGTCTAACAAAGTGAAAATTGGAGGATGAATGACTTATGAATCAATAAAACCTAAAATTTTGAGGATTATTCTTATGTACCATGTTAAGCCTTTAAATTGTAGGCATTTGACTGGCTTAGCTTTGCTGAAAGATATACATGCCTAGTAGAAAATAACCTGCATGATATTATTATATTTTAATGTGCTTCTATATCGTTAGAAACCCCTTGCACATGAAGATTCCCCAGAAGTGAAATAAACTAGTTTAGTATTTGAATCACTAATTAAATGAAAGAGGATAAGTAGAATTTCTCTGAGCAGCTTGAATTGAAGAATCCTCTAGGTATAGAATATAACTTTAAGTCTTCATGGCTGTGGAATTTCAGTACTAAAAGTATTATGAAACATTTTAAAATATAAAATATTTATAATAAAGGAAAAGTTTAATATTTAATGGGACAATTCTTATTGTAGTAGTTGTTCTTGCAGCTTTTAAAAATAGAGATAATTCTCTGTAGTGTGGCACGCCTAAAAATAAGGTCACATTTTGTTGAACTGAGAAATTTGGAAGCTCATGGTAGAAAAAGAGTATGTGCATGATGGTTTGCTGATGGAGCCCTAGGTAATCAATTTTTTTCTTTTGGCCTTCCTCCTTTCACGCTCTGACCTGTGCGTTGTTCCCTTGTTTTGCTCAGTTCTGTCTATGACACCTCTTCAACTGCGTCTGTGCTAGCAGAGCTTTGTGCAGAGACAGTTCCCCCAGCCTGTGCTCTGAGCTACCCCCAGGCTGTGTGAATGTGGTTAAGCACAGTCCTGAACCCAGGCTAGAATACCTTGTCTCTTTGAACAGATTATTTCCTCGGGCTCAGGCTCTGCTAACAGCAATCTTGCTGGTTTGGTCAACTGTGAGTGCACAAGGGGCAAGCGTGCGTGTGCCAATATGAAAAATACTTTTCTTGTGTGACTGTGTCACATGCTGGGTCACTGAATTCACTCCCTTGTCTTTAGTTTTATTCTGAGTGATTCTGGGTTTGCTGGCACTGAGTCTGAATATATACCTTTGATATTCCTAACTCTTGTAATCTGTTGGGTATTTTTAATTACTTTCAACTGTGTTGCTGAAAAATCATTTTATTCCAAGACATATTTTGAATCGTTCCTAGCAGTTAGATTTTCATACTAGCAGAATACATACACAGTATTGTGAGATTTTAGCTCTAGTCTGAAAAATGCTGTTAAAAGATCACAGTTCTAATTGGGGTCTAATTGGTAATTCAGTTTTGCTTAATTTCAGTGATCTAACAAACTACTATTGAGAAAAACATTCCACTGGTTATGATCTGTTTGTAGATCAGCTCAATAATGTTTTTTAGCATTATTTTTAAACACCATAATAAACACTTTATTTTTCAATCAGCCATAAGAGCTATTGTTATTGTCTGCATGTTCATCTGAACCTTAGTGTTGGAAAGATTGCTTCAATTTTAAACTGCAAAGTGAGCACATCATTGTGATGATTTAAAACAGTAGTGGTTTAAAAATGGTTAAGATGAAGCACAGTATTAAGATTTTTGTACATAGCGTTAAACAATTTAGCTAAATGATCTCCAAAAGGTATTTTTGCAATAAAATTTTGAAATAAAATAGTAACTAGGTGCAACATTGGGTGCTAGGTAATAATTCTGTAGTAACTTAAAATTTGTGGTTATATACTGAAGAAATTTGTAGTAGCTGCAGGTTTTGAGGAATTGTGTGTGATGACAGTAGGAAAGTTTAAATGGTCAGGAGACCATTGGAACACATTCATCTTGCTATGTAAATATCCTAATAAGGAATCAAACTGTTACAGTTAGCCAGTGAAGATTTATTGTCTGACAACCTGATGACATTTTTAAAACACCTCTGAATCTGTGAAGATGAAGTCCTGGCTCACTGTTTGTGACTGCCTGCACTTTTCCTGTGGGTTTTAAAAGACGACAGAGGGAAATTCTATTGTCTATTCCAGATATTCTATCTCACCTCTCTCACTTATTATTTCTGGGAAATGCAGATGGCCTAGGATAGGATATTTAAAAAAAAATAATACGCTTTCCTGAATTCATAGTTACAGGCCAAAATCAATGGCCTGTGTTTCTAGTGCTGGGGTGATGGAAGGCTTGCAAGATGTCCATAACAGGAACCCTGAGATGGTAAATCCTTTTGAACATCTGGACATTTATTCAGGTGATTTTTTTTAAATTTCTAAGTGTTAGATCATTAACACTGAGATTTTTAATATGATCTCTTCCACCTTAGTATCTGGATGTCTCACAAATTCTAATGAATGCATTCATGCAGTATGGTAGTCAGGAAAAAAAAAAAAAGTCTCCAGTTTGCAGACAGAGAATGAATATTGACTATTTCCACAATCCTAAGTCTGCAGAAGACAGTAGAGAAATTATCTGTGATTTCCCTAAAGTGAAAAAAATAGAAAATATGTGACAAGGCTGGGAATTAAACCCACAGCATTTGGGTTCTAGGAAGGACCTTACCCATGTCTTCTTCAGTAAGTTTTGAAAATTATAAAATCATCCTGCAGAAGACTCAACACTTTTCATCTATAGGTATCAGAGGGTATTTAACATTGCTAATGTGAATTCTGATTCATCTAAATTATTTTGCAAGGGTAGCACATTTCTACCCAAACAGTTTTTATTTCATTGAGTACTTAGCATTTAGTTCAGCTGTGGAGGATGATGCATGCTTAAACATACCTGACAAAATATGAAAAGAGCAGTATTTTGTGGAAATGATAGAGGAATAATACATAGATAATAGTGCTCTGGTGACAGTGAGACATAACAGCCACTTGCTTTTCTTCTAGTGAAGTGAATATGAGTTATACACGTTCATTTTATGCTACTAAAAACTCAAAAGACCCCATGATGATTTTACTCCTTCCTTTTTTCTTATTTTCCATATTACTTCTAGTTGGTAAATGGTATGTTAACCTCATTCAGAGGATTCCCCAGTTCCTATCCAAAAGAGGAAGCAAGAATTTAATCAGCCCTGTACTCATTAAAATCTTTCTAATGTAATCTGTTGTTCTCCAAAAGCTTAGCCTCAAATCTACCAAATGTATTTTAATTATGCTTTAGATGGATTGTGTCTGGAAGCATGCAGTTGTTAAAGCAAATTAATCCATTACATCATCCAGTTCAAATTCTTTGTCTGTATGAGAATATTTACATAAGATCTACAGACTGGTTAAAGGCACAGTACAGGTTTTCAGCAGTGGTTTCTTACACCTCATCTTTTTGTCCCTCACCTATGCATGAAATCTAAAAAAAAAAAAAAAAAAAAAAATTACAAAAGACAATGTGTGCTTTAGGGATGCATAATTTTATCTTACAGAAGTAGATATTATGAATGATATGTACCACAGGTGCACTCAGCAGTGAAGCTATATTAATTTCTCTAATTCCATCTAAAATCTGTATAACCCATAATAGAATTGCTACAATTAGGAATTTGCTGCTGAAAGCATGCAATAAGGAGTAGATGTAGTAGATGATGTTAAATAGAAAAATAAATTATCAGTTATAGTGTGCTATCCTGGAAAAGTCCATTTTCTATCGCAAATTATTACTGCCTGTTTAATAAGCAAACAATAAACAACTCAGGAAGTCAGTGTGTTGACAGATTCATTAATAATTTCTTAAATTTCACTAAATACAGTTTTTTGTCTCCAAAGTACTCCTAATGACTTCCATTAGTTTTGAAGTGTATCCTTTCTTTCTCTGACTGTGCCTGTGATTGTGAACCCTAGAAGGCTTTCTAGTCTTCAGGTATGTTTGTTCCTCATTTCAAGATAAAATCGAGCCCCATGCCTCCTCTAACTGTATACAGGAAAGAAATGTGGGACATGGTCACAACTTTTACTTCTCCCATCTGGACTCCTTGGGTGAATGGGAATCTGGAAACCTGGTGGACCTGTTGGTATTTGGTCAATAAACAAGTAGAGTTATGGTTGTTATCCTGTGGGTATATGTGAGGAATGGTGGTAAGCACATAGTTAGACCGAGATTTTGAAAGAAAAATGTTTAAGTAGACTGTCATTGAAAAGAGTTGAACAGCTCATGGGTTAAGTCACTCCATACTTGAAAGTTAGACATATTCTTTTGGTAATTTTAGGAACTCATCTACAGGGTATCTTATTTCTGGAAATCAGAATATTAGATACTCAAGGAAGCTGAAATATCAATCTTCTTTCCATTTTCTGCTCTAAATCTATTATCATCTTCAAGTCTTGGAATAGGAAGGTTATCTAATAAAATCCAAGGTAAGGGAAAAGAGTCTAAGAGGAAGTCTCACACTTGGAGAAACAATGAAAGGAGGAAATATTTCACATGTTTATTATCTTTTCTTATGTTTTTCTGTATCTTGCTCTTTTCCTTCCTTCTTGTCAATTTATGGGAGGGTGGGGTTTTCAGACAACAGGGGTGCTTTAGGAATCCCAACATGAAATAGCAAGACTGCTCAAGACACTGTTAAAATGCGTCTCAGAGGAGCAGCCACTTCACTCTGGGTGTGCTCAAAGTAGACAGGCCCCCTTCCCTTATTAGTTAGTCAGGGAGTGCTGATGACAGTGCGTGTTTTCGCTGGGTGCAGCTTGGTTAGGAGCCCGGGTCTCCTGGAGCCCTGCAGATGGGATTGAAATCTCAGCAGACTTTGGCATTTAACTGCATTTTGGCCTGTGCTCAGTGCAGTTTAGTACAATGGCATGGCACAGGCACAAAGCTCAGCTGCAGAAACAGCATCTTGCTGCTCTGCTGTTGGTTATTCCAATGTTAAAATGCCACCCAGGAGATTGTCTATAGGGGCCCTTGGCTGACCAACCATTTCTTTTCTCATAACTTTCATATTCCTGTGGCTTGCATAGTTTGGCCTTCATGTGATAGCTCAGACCCTGCTCTTGGAGCCCATGTTTGTGAGAGTTGCCAGTAATTTTGTTTGCGGTGAAGAGTTTCTTGCAAAATTGGAATCCTCAGCTGGAGATCTGAACACAGATCTCAACAAGTTCCATTTTGTCTGCTCTTTTTTAATCTTTTTTTTTTTTTTTCTTCATTGTTCATATGCTTCCTGGTGAAGAACAAACACGTGCTTGACAAGATAAATTAATCCAGGTAATTTTTCATTAGGACTGTGTTTTTCCTGTCTATAAAATACTTGAGAGTCAGAAAAGCTGGTTATTTCCCTCATAATCTGTGAGTAAGACCTTTAAAGTGGGTTTAAGTCTACTCAAGAGACAGAAGTGGAAGTATTTCATAGCTGTATCTCTAAACATCTGCCCATGACACAAGTGTTTGTAGTGGAGGGATTTCAGTTGGAGTGAGTAGCAATTTTCATGTTATGTTAAAATCTTAGCTGTGATGTCATATTTAATGAGTAAAAATTACAGCTGTGACTTGGAAGAAAAAGTTAGAGATATGTAAGCTTTACTGCAAGATGATTTTTATACTTCTGAATACTTGTATGGACTTATTTACTTTAATCTTACTATTGTCTTGACATGGAGCAGGAAAAGGAATGCATACATAAATTATGCCAGTTAATAAAATTGTATACACTGTTACAAATGTTGCTCGAATTTCATCCTTAAGTTTAATGTTTACATTGTACTCCTTTATTGAATCTATTCTTTGAAACCAGCTCAGCTTTGCTTTGACATTCACATTTGAAAAATGAACCCCATTTAAAACTACAGACTACCTGATTTGGCATTAAAGGCAAATGTTATTTCATATCACTTACGTTGTGTACAACCTTTAAATTGATAAATTAGGGAGGAGATGGAGGTCAGGCTGTGATGAAAACATGAAATTGATGATGTTTAAATTGTTAGTTTTTTCTTAGGTGCACCTTTTTTCACATTTGAAGTTTACAAGCTTTTTCTATACCATATATATCTTTGCTAGGCTTTATATGTCTTGGCTCTGGTTTAAAGGGAAAACATTTTTCTGATGAGCATTTGCATTTTCCTCAGTGAGGTTGTCTTACATTGCAAGACAGCAATTTGTTGCAGTAAATTGAAATTAATTAGAAGCTAGTGAAATTGTAGGAGCATAAATTTTCCTTAGCATTTCTAATGCAAATTTTGACCATCCGTTTCTGTGAAAAATGCTGGAGAAGGCTTACAGAGGACCATGTATAGTGTTTGTTTGGATATTGTCAAACTTTGGTTTTGTTTTATTTAAAATGTTTTGCCTGCAGGCTGCTGAATATGTTTGTTGACCTGTTTTCTCAGCTGATGGTTGCACTCTCAGTCATAGGAAAATTGATCTAATACGTTCTCAAAACTGAGAAGATAAAAATCTACCGTTAAATATTTTATCATTCAGAACAAACATTCAATATAGTCACCAAATAAAGGTTTACTTATCTGCTGTGAAAACATTTTTCTGTCTTCATATTGAACTGATATCTACAAATTCAGTAGGTATTTTCAACTATAATCATGTCTTGAAAAATGATTTTTTTTTTTAATAAACAGAAATATGTCATGTTTTCATCAATGTATTTGAGAAAGTGAACCCTTCTACCCCACAGCTCAAGGAAAAGAAATCTACTGTTATTACAACTCTGAACCAGGCCTGACTCCAGCTCCATTCTAATGTTGTCAGTGTTGAAACCAGTTACTGATTTAATTCTTGGAATACGATTACAATTTTCTTGTCTATATTTTGATTTTACGGGAGAAAAATCGAGGGGATAAAAAATTAAATTCATTATCTTCAAGACCAAAACAATGTACAAAAAATTAGCCTTCTTGTTCACTGCCAACAAGTGCAGTGCATGTGATATTTGTGACTTCAATCAATACGGGTTCTGTGATGTCCTGTGTTTTAAGTCTCTGCCTTATTGGGAAATTTGCTCAGTCAGTATATTCAGAAGCTGAGTAAAATTAAAGAGATATTGAATGATGAATATCAGTAATCTGTTACACCACAGTGAGGAAGGAGGGTGCAGTATAATGCAATTTATTTATTTAGTCATATAAATGAATCAGGTATTTTTCCTAACTGATAGCTTTCAAAACAAGGTAGATTATGTTTTTTTCTCTTGCACTTCTTTACAAACTTTCTGACTGCTTTTCTAAAGTAAAGTGTGAATGCTTTTCTTAAGTCTGGAAGTCAATGGGAAAAAAAAGAGTGTTAGGTTGAAAGGCATTCAACCTCATAAAAACTGTTGAAAAGGAGCACCTTACAGAATTGATATTTTACAACTAATTTGACATTTTAGGGCACAAAGGTGTTATACACTTAAAAATCCATATATATACTTGTAAAGAAGTCATGCATAGTCTAAATTTGTTTTGAAGAAGGTAAAAAAATTCTTCAGATAAATATTTTGAGAACTGCTGACACAATTGGTGTATGTATTTTCTGCAACTCTTTCCTTTAAAAGAGTGCATTGAGTCATTTTTTATTGCTGTCATTTTGGTGTAAACACAGAACAAGTCAATTTTTTCTTAAGAGATCAGTAGTTGGGCATAAAGTTCCCTATGTAAAGGAAAGTTAATCCCAGCAACTTTCCCAGTCAAATGATCCCCAACTTTCTCAATTACGTATGATCCTCACCATAAGAAATATATGTTCATTGGAAACATTTCTTGGTGTGACCTGGATCAGAGCCCTCATAAATCTCTGAGGATAAACTCTCATTTCAAATCTGGAAAAGTATTCTGTGGAATCCACCTAGACTGGAGAATGTGCTTGGGTTCTTCTAAATCCCTTATAGAAAAAATAAAAGCTAGATAATATAGTGTATTAATTGCATCCCCACTGCTCTGATGTGTGACCTGATTCTCATCCGTGCAACTATGTTGTCTTGTGTCAAACTGAAATGTAAGATAAATTACAAAAATACTGTGGGTGGCAATCTTTTGGTGTGAATAATAGCATCAAAAACTATATTAGATGATGTGTTAATACATGTGTTCTCTCTTTTGATCTTTCTAGATGTTTAATCAGTAGCAATGGTATTTGCAGTATTTCTGTTTAATATTTTTTTTAAGTTTACAAAGCTTGATACAAGCATTGAAAGTTCTCAACGGAATTAAATATTAAGGCACCCTAAAGCTACCTTAATGCTGCAAAATGAGAAATGAAGATAAGAAAGAAAAAACATGCTCAGCATGTAAATTTACTTTCCAAGCAATAGGATTTGGCTGCAAACCAGTTTAGGGGTTTTGTGGGTTCTATTTGGGTTTGTGCTGGGGTTTTTTGTTTGGTTTGTTTGTGGGTTTTTTTTCCTCACCTGTAGTGTTTAAAGCAGTAAGAATGTGCCAGGGAGTATTAGATTTTTACAGTGCTGCTACACCACTGAAACAGGAAAACCTCTAACTCAGCAGGCTACCACTGCCTGTTGTGTACAGATTTCTGGAGACTTCTTGAACAGGATTCGTGTGACTAACAACTGTTCATTACACTGCATTTGTTGTTTGTTTGGAAGACTCTGCTGCATTCTCACTACTGTCCTCCAGTTGTATGTATAGAGTCAGATTCATTGGGAGTTTTTGCCTGCTTTTCCTATATAAACTGGACAACACATGTGTGATCTTCCTGTCTCTGGTCTCCTGCTGAGTCCATGGTTTGGTTATTGGACTCAAAAAGCATTAGATCACAAGGCCAATTGTCTTAAATAACATGTCTGCAGAACCATGAAGACGCATTTCTACTCAAGATGTCATGCTCTTGACTTTCCCCATGCAATGTGGAAGAATTATATTCCCTCTTGTTTTCTGATAGTACTGAAGATACTACTGCCCTTCCTACATCTCTGCTTTCTGTGAAAGTTTCAACATCTCAGAATCACCTGAAAGCTCTGGACAGGTTTCTCCCAACCTCTGCCACATTTGTATATTAATAACCATTGTAATATGTATACTTCTAGGTACTTCTTTTGTTTGTGACTCTCATCTTGCTGTAATTTGGATGATAAATTTCAGAAAAAAAAATCTGAATTTTATTTTTAGTTATTGTAACTCACCATGAAAAGTGCTGTGATTATATAACTGGGCAGTGCAATAATGAGAATTCTGTACCAATAGTGAGTATTAGTAGTACAATTTGAATTTTCTGTTGGTTAAATACAATTGCAAAATTCGTTTTTAAGAAGAAAATAATATAAGACTAAATAGTGGAAGGGAAGGAAATGTAGTGTAGTGTGTAACTGTTAATACAGGTTATATCTATGAACTGATTTCCGAAACAACTAGATAAATTCTGGTTTCACTTATGCTTTATTCATTCCAGACAATAAGTATTGAGATTTGTATCTGCATTAATGATTTTGAGTACAAAATTTTGTCTGCACACTTCTATATCTTACTTGTATCTCTTCATTGCTTGTGTATTTGTTGTTGCCTCTATTAATATTCTTAGAGTTTGAAACAAAATCAAGACAAGTAAACTGAAAGATAGATATCCAACTGGATACAGTCACAAAGAATGATGTTCGAAATCTTAGTTACGGCTTTTCTTTTACATTTTTCTTCAAAATCAACAAACCATTCAAACAGACAGAAATAGGACCAAGCAGTATTGATGCTGGTTTGTGTTGAGACTGAGTTAATTTTAGCAGCAAAACTACCTAATTTTCTACCTTTGTGAATACAGCCTTGTCTTTCTTCTCGATATACATCATTTCCATTGGACAGAATCTGAGCGAAGATCCACAATTTCTCTGTCTAGTTCCAATGAGAGAAAGAATTGGATGCTTAACTTCTGAGGTGATGAATATGATACCATTCCTAAAAGAAGGAGTGTCTGGAGATTTTTTTTATAGACTACCCAGGCAAAGCCACTTCCTTCCCTACCATTTCTCTTCTTGATCTTTGAAAAAGACATCTGTGAATATTTGGTTAGAGTCCTACATAGAGTGTAGTGAGGAGCAGAAAATAAAGAGAGAATTCTGATTTCAGGCACATGCAGTGCACCTGAACCCCAAAATGCTGTTCTCTCTGCATGAGTGTTTCAGACTTCACTGGCTGAGTGATAATTGGATTCAGCCTCTTGTAAGAGGTTTCAGGAAGATATTTTTTTCTTTAATTTCTATCAGTAACAAAAAACAGCAAAAGGCATATTACAAGAAATCAGCTGGTATGGCAATACTCTGATGAAAGAGCTGATCTGCATTTGTGCTTGGTATTGCAAAGTCCAATGAATGTTATACATTCATTTTAACATTGATAAATGTAAAAGGGATTATACAAAATCTACCTTTCATAGTTTATTGTTTTACATAACCATAAATCTGTTTTGGTATTATTACTTTGTAGTAAGATAAAGATGTATATGGTGTATTGCCCTTAAAAAGAGTACAGCTGTTCCGTGTTCCAGAATACAGTTTTAAACCTCTAAATAATGTCCTAATTTACAGTTTGGTCCTGGTTTATACTTTTTCTCTTGTAGTCTGCGACAGTAGACACTAAATCACCATAAGGTAATCAATATCTTTCTAAGCAAGAGATAGGAACTCTCAGAACCTTATGCTCTAGAGTAGATAATACGTAGATGTATAAACATGATCTGACATTTCCTTATGCACCGAGCTATTAACGTTAAGCAGAAATTAACATCATCCAATCCTTCAGCTCTAACCACATGCTATAGTATGATGCCACCTGACATTCAGAGTCACTTTAGCTTCCAGGTAACTTGGATATGGGAAGGCATTAAAAATGTAGGCACCTTTTCTCTCATCATAGTTCCTTTTCCTGTGGTGTAATTTAGGATAACACATCAAGGTACATCCTAAATATTTTGATGTAAACTGCACTTTTCTTTTACTTATTACTACAGCCTCTGTAATTGTGGTGAATTGACCTTTGCCTATTACCAGACACCTACTTAGCTGCTCTCTCATTCCCCCTTCTCAACAGGACAAGAGGGAGAAAATAAGATGGAAAAGCTTGTGAGTTGAGACAAAGACAAGGAGATTGCCTACCAGTACCTGTCAGGGGAAAACAGAATCAACCTGGTGAAAATGGATTAAATTTGTTGCCCATTAAAATAGGTCTGGTTAGTGAGAAACAAAACCAAAAATTAAAACAACACCTTCCCCAGGTTCAAATTCAGTCCTTCATCCCCAACTCCTCTACCTCTTTCCCCACCTGGAGTGGTGCAGGGTGATGAAGAACTGGGGGAGTATCTTGCAGTAAGTTGCTCTTCATTTACGACAAAAAAGGTGTTTCTTTACGGAAAACATTTGGCTTCTGAAATGTCTGCCGCAGCCTTTACTATGTGTTGGAAATGTCCTTCAAAATCTGACATAACAGTGTGTGGAAGCTGTCATGAACTGTAGTGGCTTGGCATTTGTAATTAAAATAGATGAGTTTGAGCATCATGTTGTTTAATTAAACTATTTTTTTTTTTTTCAAAAGATGTTTCTGATTTTGATTATTCCTTACCTGATATTTCTTTTTGAAGGAAATGCTTGTGGATTGATGAGTTCTCCCCTTTCTCTGCCAGCTGTCCTTTTCTTTGACTCCATCTTTTGTCTCTAAATCTGACTGTCATGAGCTACTTCAAATAAAGTTAGATTAAGAGTCTTGATTAAAAAAAAGTATCAAAGGCTGTCTTTTTTTTTTATTTGCTATTGCAATTTGAATAGTTGATATCTTCATGTTGCCTGTTCATAGGATTTTTTTTACTTTTGTCCAAATAAAACAGTTTCTGACATAACTTGAGTAGTATTTTCTACTAATATTCTCAGTTCTTTTTTTTTTTTAATTTATCTATTGATAGTATTATATTAGATGAGTATTTCGAGAAGTTATAATTTGAAAGTTAGAATAAATCCAGAGCTCTGTATCTAAATTCAGAATTTCATGATAGTTCAATTTTGAGGAGAAAATTATCTCATATATCTTTAGTCTAATATTTTCTGCAAGTCAGTGCTTGAAGAAAGTAACTGGTAATTTTGGCTTCAGTAGAAAGATACGAATTTATGAATTTTTTCATGATCACACTATAGATTGTCATATTATCATGGTGCAAAGATAACCATATTTTTCATCTGAGCTCCTTCCACAGGCTTCAGTTCAGAATTGTCATCTTTACCCTCTCTGTGTTAAGTGAGCAAGCTTTTATTCTTCCCATACCTCAAATGCATTTTTATATTGTCAACTGTACCCACTATGTCAGTGGCCTTGGTTTGCTTTCTCCAGAGGTTACCCATTGATTTGTTTCTCATGATGCCTCATAGGCCTGTAACGGTCTCTATCATCTTATGTGCCATGTAAGCTTGCTCAACTTGAAATGCATCCTACAATCTAGTTATTTCTGACTAGCATGCCTGATCTGATCTGTACTTCTACCCTCTAGCTTCTTAAACTGTTGAAGTTTCATTGTTAATGAATAGCTGTGACCTCAAAATTGATGAAATTAATTTGACTTCATTTTATTTTGTATGGGGGCAGATTTTAAGCTTGTGTAAAAAACCAAAATAACAGGTGATAATTTCTCTTTCCTGTAACACTGTTGTATTGAATAGGAATTGGTTTAGTAAAAAGGATAATCTAGATGTCAGCTAGATCTAAGACTCAGCACTGCAGAGAGGGGCCTGGGAATCATGGGGGACAGACAGTTGTCCATGAGCCAACAATGTGTCATTGTGGCCAAGAAGGCCAATGGTATCCCAGGGGGCATTAAAAAGAGTGTGGTCAGTAGGTCAAGGGAGATTATCGTCCCCCCTTTGCTGCCTTAGTGAAGCCACATCTGGAGTTCTGTGTCTTTTTCTGGTCTCCTCAGTTCAAGAAACGTGGGGAACTACTGGAGAGAACCCAGTGGAGGGCTATGAAGATGGTCAGGTGAATGGAGCACATCTCTTATGAGGAAAGGTTGAGAGAGCTGGGTCTGTTTAGTTTGGAGAAGACTGAGAGGGTTTCTTATCAATGCTTATAAATATCTAAAGGCTGGGTGTCCAGAGAATGGGGCCAGACTTTTTTCAGTGGTGCCCAGCAACAAGTGGAACACAGGAAATTCCATCTCAGTGTGAGGAAGGATGTTACCTTGAGGGTGGCAGAGCACTGGAACGGGCTGCCCAGAGAGGTTGTGGAGTTTCTTTCCCTGGAGATATTTAAAACCCTCCGGAATGTGTTCCTGTCCAATCTGTCCTAGCTAAACCTGCCTTGTCAGGGGTGTTGGACTGGATGACCTCCTAAGGTCCCTTTTAACCCCTACCATGCTGTGAATCTGTGATGTATTAAGAAAGAGATGGATGTTATTATTTTTCATTCAGTAGGGCATCATGGCTAACACTTCAATTTGAAAAAAAGCACAAAGAAGAAAACCAGCCTCTTATAGCATGGCAGGTTGTATATACCAATTGTTTCATTGCCCTCCCTACAGAGCTAGTGCAACCTCCCTCCCTCCCTAGGAAAAAACCAAGCAAGTAAACAAAAAAGACCTCCAACCAGACACATTATAAAATATGAAAAGCCATTGTAGATTCATCGTGTAGTCTAGGTGATTACTTCCACGGGTCACCTTGGTTGAGTGAGAAATGTCAATTCTTTTTACAGTATTTTGAGAATCAGAGATTTGACATTGACATGCCAATTGGAATTTCCTTTTTTTCAGCTGTACCACTTGAAAGATCAGCACCCTTGTGCTAGTACGCTAGAAAATTGTTTTTATTTTAGTCTCTTTTTTTCTACTGGCTCATGCAATACAGGACACATGCAGCCTTAGGACTGTCAGTATATAAAATAAAGCAATCTATACTCAGGTAGCATATATACTTCCCATATGTTGACATATGCTGGTCTGATTTTAATCTGTAATTTTCTGCAATATAAAATATATGTGGAAGTTTGTTGTATTTTTGTTGAATTCTAAGATAAGAAATTAAATCTAGAGAACTTTAGATAATGTTAAAAGGGTTACTAAATTCTTTTGCCGTTGCTCAGGAGGAATCTCCAAGAGGAAAGACAAAGTTTTCTAATGAATTATTTTCAAATAGCAACATTCAAATAGTTTTAAAACTCTTATTATCTTTCTCTAAGTGCCTGTTGTGTGTGTTGTGCATGAACACCCATTTCTGGCCCTGTGTATGTTTAGTTTTTTTTTTCTTTTAAAAGAAAAATATTTTTAAAAAAAGAAAATTGCTGTAAATCTCCATGTGATAATAAAGCCTCACTTGGCTCACATTGATTAGTAGAAATTAAATATAATGGTAATCAACCTCAGCATTTAGCATGTGATATGGAAATCTGTGATTTCCATTGATTGCAGTGAAATTATACATACGCTATTTATGCAATATGTGAATAATGCAAAAATACTTTTTACCACTGGTATTAGTATATTTTGCAATTAGGCTGTATCTTTAATCCTAGGAGGGTACAAAACAGTTCACAAATTACAACTCGAGTATAGCAGCAGTGATTAAATGCATGTTTAGCTTGAAGCACTTAAATAGTTTCAGTGAAGTCAATATAATTATGACTGAAAAATTGCACTGGATTTGGGTATGTCAGTACCAGAGGTATGCAGTCAGTGCTGGATATCTTGTGTGTACCTGTAGTCTCATTGACAGCAGCTGCCATCAGGGAAGTTGTATGTGCTAGTATGTTTGTGCTGGTTCTTTGCAAACTACTCAAAGACACTCCTTAAAAACTGTCTCTGAGAATGAGGATGTTCTGGCAATAGCCATCTGCTTTTTTCATCAGTTATGTTTCCTCTTTTTAAACCAAAGAATTGGCTTCATGGCTGGCTTCAACAAGATCTTACCCAACGGTTAATAAACACATTTACATTTACGAAGTATGTCTTTTGTTAACTGAATATGAGAGTGTGAGGTGAAAATGTCTTTTCAGCTCTACTAAAATAATGAGGAATGTGGACTTCAAGTTGTTACAGTAATATTCATTCCTAGAGGAATTACATTCTTTACAGCAAGTAAGTGTGTCACATTGATGCTCTCACAACCGTCATTTTTAAGTGACATTTTAGTTTAGTAGCAAATCTGTCACTGTAATTCAGATAAGTTATTTAATTGCTGATATGGAAGCTTCTGCACTAATGCATGTTTTTCATTTATTTCAAAATATGTTTTCCCCTTATAGGTAATATAACTGCTAACTCAGCAGGTAGACCACTCTAAGGTCTGCAACAAGTGTATCTTGAAATAAGGCTAACAGAATTCTAAGAGCAACAAAGTGAGTGAAGCTGAGCAATAGCTGTAGGAAAACAGGAATGTCACAATACCCAGTTGCTGCAACCACTTAAAAAGCCTCAAGACAGCTGAAAGATTATGGAAGTGAGTACAAATTGGTGTAAGCAGAAAAATAAGATATTAAGACCACAAAAGACCCCTTGTCAAGAATAAATTTTACAGAATGTGGTAATAACCACTTAAATAGGCATAGTGCCTTCCAGCCCCCCAGTTCTGGAGTGCTTTTCAAACTAATGACAACACTGATAAAAAGACCTTCATAAGTGTAAAGTGGCAGCTTTCTAAGACGCACTTAGATAGAAGTGAAAAATCATTTTTGAACAAAACTGAAAATTGAACAAAATATTTGATCTATTTCCCACATGTGAACTCCAGACAGTCCAAACAGTCTGAGTTTGGAGATAAACATATTGCTGAAGGATTTTTCTGCTCAAATATCACTTCATTATAAAAGCATAAAGTGATTAAATATGTCCTGCCTGTTTTGTATTATTGTGACATGTAAGCTTGAAATCAAACTCTAAAAATGAAGTACTGGAATTTAATTGAGCATTTTTCTTCCTTGAATTAGCTTTAATTCATTTGACTTTGATACAGACTTCATTTCCAGCTTTGAATGTTAATGACATGTAATAAAGAAGTTAAATACAGGCATGTACCTTGCAGCGAAAAAAAAAATCAGGAACAAAAGGAAAGTCATTTAATTAATCAGCATTATATAGAAACAGGTTTCATCCTGGTTTTATACTTTTAGCACTTTTTTTAGGGACATCTTTTTATGAAAGGATTCTTAGAAATCTCTTTGGAAGAAGAATGATGGAGTCACCTCTCAGCTTTTTGCATGTTGCACCTGTCATTGATATATTTTAAAACTCAACAAGACAAAGATATACCCTTCTGCAAAAGACTGCAGGTTTGGTTGTGGCTTTTCTTTAATGGTTAGCTGTTCAGTGTGTGCTTTTGTAAAGTAAAGATCCCTTTAGCTATGATAAAACACCAGAGTTAGAGTTACAGTTAGGAATAACATTCCAGCAATCTGGAGAAGAACCACTGTGTTCCTTTTCGTCCTGTGTCAGTGCCCCAGATTTTGAATGAGCGCTGGCATGAGGAGGAGCAATAGCTTTCTAGGAGTTCTGCTTTCACTATATTAAAAAAGTATGAGTCATTGCTCTGGTTCAAATTTTTGGTTAAATTAAGGGGTTTGGAAAGTAACAATTTAAAGATGCTGTGAACTGTATAATAAAGGAATACCTATAGGACTACCTGCTGCAAGTTGTGTTGACTGGGTAAAGCTAGAGGTCAGGTTAGGTTTTGGGAATAAAGGCTTGATAAACTCAGTTTATTGCAGGTTTTTGCAGGGCCTTAGGGAACAAGAGAAGTGGCAGAAGAAACAACTCTTAATTTGGGTGGCATTTTTGTTCATTGCCATTATATAAAGCTTAGATTAGGTTTATGGAAGAAAAAACTGAAAATAGTCAGGTAGTAGTTGCATAGAATGAAGATGGTCATGAAAGCAGATTGTGTAACTTTATTTTGGTGTGGAAGTGTGGCCAACAGACTACAATTAAATACAGAGTTATCGTTAGTATCAGAGCACAGGAAATCAGTGACCAATTGGTGGGAAAACAGAAGTGCCCTCTTTACTGTAGAACAATCCAAAGCATTGGGTCCTTGCCCTTGTATTGGAGGAACCAATTATCTTTTATTTCCTGATCAGGATTGGAGACTAGGAAATTAAAAAGAAGGAGGTCAGTTTATTGAGCAAAGCCTGCAGGAATGTAAGCACACTGTGGCGGTGATGTGGGCTGGAGAACTTTGACTGAAGGCAAAGTTAGTTAGAGCTCGGAAAAGCAAGCATTTATGGACTCAGTGAGTATTTCAAGAAAGAGCAGTGTTCAACTAAGCTAATACGCAGTAAAAAGTATGTCTTTGTTGATGTTTTTCTTCTAGAAGCCAGCATGTCCACAAGGGGAGGTGTTTAACTTCTAATGATTATTCAATCAAAGCTTAAATAGTACCTAAAGACTGATTAAAGCTGGATCACCAAGTAGGGCGTTTAGTCTGGTGGTCTAACTGAAAATGTGTGTGATTTTACCCTAAGGGAAATATTAATATAAGCCTAGCACTTGGATACAACCCTGAAGAAATTTAGAGACAAGTGTGTGTTTCAATTCATCCATGAACACCAGTATTATACACAGACTCCAGATACACCTTAAAACTATGCACTTCACGTCTTGCAGCTGTATCACTCTTATTTGACTGTCCACATGTTAGCATTCATCATCAAGTGGATGCCAGAAAAGAAAATTAGTGGAAAAGGTGTTGCCTGTATATGAAATTACCAATGGTGAGAGAAACAAAAGTGAAAGGGTAAGCTGAGAATTTGTGCTTTTAGGTCAGTGTACTAGGAAGAAGACTCCAATGTTGTTGTTCTTTGCAGTGCCTTAGTAGGAAATGCAGCAAAACTTTTTTTTTCCCATTCAAAAATGAAATATGCTGCTATAGTTGCCAGACCTTTGATCACTTTTCACTGTGATCATTTCTGGGCTCACAGAGCTCCTACACAGATGGTAAAATAGGCTGATGTAGTATGTCTCTGAAATGACAACATTTCTCATGCTAGAAAGAAGCACGGCATATCTCTGTGAAGGATACCTGTGTTGCTATCTCTAGCATTAGTTTACAGGTAATGCTTTGGACCTCTTTTTTTTTTTTTTTTCTTCTTCTTCTTCTTTGGGAGTTGGTGTGCTCATGGGAAGGGAAAACAAATACCAGCATTATATGAAGGGGTACAATTTAAATTGAGACATAAGTTACAAACATGACATCTGCCTTTCTTGGCAAGAGAACTGAGAACCTGGAATGAGAATGTTTTGGAACTATGGGGATTCATTTCAGAACAAGGTCAGAAACATAAAAGCAAATTACATGGGCCAGTCTGAACATTATTTTTCATCAAAAATCGGTGCCCAAGCTTACTGTTAGAAGCATTATTATGACCATATGTTAGGACTAAAGAAAAACAAAATGCATTTGGAAGATGCCATTGATCTTTAATGAGTGTGCTGTCTGGGACTTAATGAAGCATGCAGCTTGTCCAGTTCATGAAGTGGAAGGGATTTTCACTGGGGACATGTTGACATGGTAAATGCTTGGTACATTTTAGCCTTCACATTGTCATTTTTACAGTATGGCTTGATGCAACATTGAAGATGCTTTGACCTTCATAATGCAGCAAAATGACGAGTGGAAGTGGAAAAGAATTTCCAGTGAAAGGAACATTTGACTCACAATGGCAGCATTACTGTTTCTGATAATTAATTTTTAACTGAATTTGATTTTTGTTATGTGAGAATGAGATGTGAAAATGAGGTATCATTGCTAATCTTGTATGTAACAAAACAGTACCATCTATTCATGGTATAAGGGTTTTTTTAAGTTATCTCTTCTAGAACAAAGGGTGCCAAAATGCATAGGCAGTCTGGAAGCTGTTATTTCAGGTTTGTCAAGTTTCTGGGAGTTTATCATGTTTTTCAATAATTTAATTCCATTGAATTCAGGAAACTCAATTTCCATAATTTCAAGAATTTCAAAATTCACGCAGATTTCACAGTGAATTATCAAGCACATAGAACATGTCTAAAGGAAAAAACCCATGCAGTTGTTTACCCAACTGTTTACATGGTAAAATCGCTAGAGGATTGTCTTGATGGCCAGCTTGATAGCTCCTATTCCTTATCCTTCACAGTCAAGGGTTGGAGAAGTGTGATATGCTCAAGCCCTGATGGGAATAGACATCGGGGTAAGAAAGTACTTAAATAATGACCAAAAAAAAAAGGCAGAATGCATTTTGGGGTTCAACACCCTGTCACTGATGGTAGCTGAAGGTGTGCGAAGTGCAGGACTCTGTCCCCTACACAGGCATCTCATGCCTGCTGTAGGGCCTGTGGGCATCGTGAGACAGTGCACCACTTGCTGAGTAAACCCATTATCATTTTCATCTCAGTGACTCTTTGGGAGGCTCAGGTCAAGTCCTTTGCTTTGCAAAGGAGAAAAACCCGTTTGTTTTGTCAGCTGAAAATGCAAGAGATTGATAAGGTCCACAATTGCAGTTTTCTCACAGAATTAGTGACTTTTTTTATTGCATTATTTTTACAAAAGTAATCAATTCTGCATGTTAAATATAGAATCTAATGAAGTTAAATGAGGTGTTTGCCACTGCTATTATGCATTTTTGAGCTAGCATGCAACTGAAATCTGATGTGCTCCAGAATACTAGGGGGCATCACAAGAACTCATTGAGATAAAGAAATATTCAAATAAATGCTGCAGAATCTGACCCTCTGTCCTTTGTCTATCCTGTGAAATTTTTTTAACTCTCCAAGTGTAGAAGATGACTTGCATGATGTTTGCTCTTGATGTCTCTAGATCTTTGATTTCCAAAAGCTAAGGGGTGTGCCAAAGGGGAGTATGAATTTTCTGGTGTCTTGCATCTCTGCACATCACAGTCAGCACACTGAGTAAATGGACCTGTGGCCAAAGCCATTACGGTTGTTCCTAAATTTTTGCATTATCTTATGTATTTCATCTGTAAACAAAAGTGCCCTAGAGATGCATTCAAGTACATGTAATTGTTAAGCTTCTTTACTGGGCGCAGAAGTGCCTGGGACATCCTAATCTTTGCCAATACAATGTTTTGAACAGCTTAAGGTTTTGTATCCATATATATATGCATTTCTATCTCCTGCCTACATAATTTAACTCACTTCTTGAATATCAAATGTTGGGACTTTTACAGTGTTTTTACTTTAATTGTCATATTAATCATGAACAGCTTTGTCTGTCAGACAACCCCCAAGTTCTTTCTAACTGAATGTCCAAAGCCTGAAGAGGATGAACAGAGGTGACAAAAAAGTGGAACTCATTTTTAAGCAGCATACAGCTGTCATTGATTTTAGGTGTTATTTATTGCAGCAGGCAGTCCCTTTCCAAAGAGGTGTTGTATTAAGAATTCATTCCTTTACGTTGGTAGATAAGAAAAGATGAATAGAAGGTATTGTACAATATATATTCAGTTAGCATAAAAATTAAGCACTGAAATGACAACCAAGGCTAAATTCTATTTTCAAAACCATGAAGCCTTACAGGTGTGTAAGACAAACTCGAAAATGGAGTTTAAACCCCTAAGCCATTTAAAACTGTTCTCAGTCTTACAATAAACTCAAGCAAAGGGACTATTCATGTGTATCAAGTTAGCATATGCATAGTTCTTTTACAGAATCAAGGCCTGAATTTATCACTTTAAATAGCACTAGCCTATTTTACATGCACAGATTAAACTGACTTTTCATTTAAATCTTCTCACAGCAGGAACTCTGAGCGGCTCCTTGCAGTCCAGGTGCATAAGTGGCCTCAAAGTCGTCTCCTCTGTAAAGTAGGAAAACAGAATTGATGAGAGAGGGCAGAGAAGAGAACTGGAAAAGGGAGTTAAAAACATTAAACAAGATGACTGTGCTTGCAAAAAGCAACCTAGATTTTAAAACATAATTAAATCTTTCAAAACCAAGCACCAATCATCTGAAGTTTGAAGGCTTGACTTTCAGTTTCAGAGATTCTTCAACACCCATTGATATTTGTGTCTCTTCTCACTCTGTTAAAAAAACCCCATAGTCAAATCAATATGTGCTCTTGTAAAGTGTACACACAGATGTTAACGTGAGTCCGTTTAATGTTTTTATTTTGAAAGAAAGGAAAAATTAATTGTGTCATATTTCTCATATTGCTTTAAACACTGGCACATCATGTTAATCTTCTGTTTGTTCAGCTGTCACCTAAATACCCAAGTTCTGTTATCTCACTGCAGAATAACATCATACCTGACAATTTAAGGATCAAATGTCTAATCTGTTGGCATGCACATTATGTCCCTTTAGCTGTTAATCATTGCAAACATTCAGAAAAATTGTTTGTGACCCAAGAAATAATATTCAAATATAGTGGTTTTGGAGGGGAGGGCAAGACTAAGACCATTCTCTTGGGGGATGAGAGCTCTGTGGAATATAAGTGATGGACCTTGGCAAAACTCCACTGCTTCTCATGTTTGCATCAGAAGTTGTAGGGGTACAGTGGTGAGACAAGCTCAGTTTTAGGGCACAGTTTTGGAGCACTCATCTTCAGAAGTTTTGAAGTAAACAGATCTGTAAGGTAATAATAACTATACAGGTGTTTTTTAGTGCTGTCAACTTAAAAATATCTTCAGCTTATTGCAAAACTCTTATGAATATCAGTACAGTGGAAGCTTTCCTTTATATATTGAATGCAACTTGGCTGCTTTACTCCATTACTTTTTTTGTGGAGTGATTCAGGCAGAGGTCCCAAATTTGCCTTGGTTTTGCTCATCACTTCTTCCCAGACGCAGCGTTGGGACAGGCTTCTTTCCTTTTTTTATTTTTTTGTACTCTGGCAGAGTTAGAGGGAGCACAGGGAGAGCTTTCCAACTGTAGAGGAGAGGCAGGGATGTATTGCTGCGCTGTGTATACATTGCCTGCATAGCTTCTTACTGCACAAATCGTAATCTAACATTTGCGTTGACTGTTGATGTGTTACGCTGTCCCTTATGTAACGATGGATTCTCTAAGTTGATGAAAGCTGGAGAGGGGAATGCCAGGATTTGCTTGGATCCCCATTCTGTGTATGTATGTGTACGTGCCTCTGTGTTGGTGGATTCCTTATGGTGATGGGCTATTTTCAGACATACTCTATATATAGCTGTCATCCTTATATAAACCAATGCTGACTCTTAGTTTCTGACTGGATGTTGCTCTGCTACTAAAAAAAATCGTGATGACACTTCAAAACTTACTGTTATTTTTAATACATTTTGAGATTGGAAAAGTAAAGGTGATTGAGGGCACCTGGTAATGTTATGGTTGTGTGCAAGATTTTCATATCACAAAAGTAATCTCACTATTTTGAATTAAAAATATGTAAATTCTTATAGTATTT
The DNA here is from genome assembly GCF_000690775.1 of Eurypyga helias. Lineage (NCBI taxonomy): Eukaryota > Metazoa > Chordata > Aves > Eurypygiformes > Eurypygidae > Eurypyga > Eurypyga helias. Next base: position 36,278 of record NW_010226229.1, read on the forward strand.
TGTAGATGTTTTGAAATTATTGTCAAGCAGAATCTAGGCATATTGAACTGCTGAGTGGTAATGTGTAATTTTGCTGGTGATCCTGGTTATCAGCAAACTTTGGAAGTCATTTAAAGTTGCAGTTAGTAATTCTGCACAACTATTCCTCATTGCTCTGTTCTAGTCCTGTGCCTCAGACCTGTTCTCTTACCAGAAACTGGCACATTGCCCTGTTTTTGTAGCATGATGAATGACTGAACCTCACTTCATCCACTATCAAACAGCTACAGTTGTATGTTTTAATACCTATGGAATACTTGAAGCTTTGAAAATAAAACTCTGCAAAAGACCACAGTTCTGACTGGCTTATCAGAATAGACCATGATGAATAGATATCATGTTTTCTTCCTGTGGTGGTATCACTGTGTTTAGCTTTTGCACAAATAATAAGGTAAGTACTGCTCCAAGGAGCTTGTGATCTGATTTATTAACTGTACTAAATATTAGTAACAGGGTGGTAGGAGGTCCATTTGGCAATTAAGAACTAACTTGAGAACTATAGCTGTAAGTGCATTACCCAAACTTTATAGAGTCAATCATGCAAAGAAAGTGAAATTATATACAATAAAATTAATTACTTTTTTTATTTGTTACTGTTATTTACATCATACTGTGACTTAAGGATCATGATGTAAGCTAGTATAAGCTTTCTGCAGAATAATTTAATCAATTTATATTTGATCTATGCAGTTGTGATTTTTAGGGCATTTAATGCCTATTTCCCCATCTATTGTATCTGGAACTGGATAATGCAATTCAAAAAGATATTTTGACTTTATCAGTTTTGTTTCCACACTGAAAACTATTTTGATTGTCTTGCAGGGGAGAGAGAAAAGCTTAATAGTGTATGACACTTTCCATTCCTTAGAGGAAAAAATTTACTGAAACCAAATACAATAAATTATCAGGCAAAAGTTGTCTGTCTTTGAATCATGCACAAACTGTCTTTCTATCTCCAGAAAAGAGCAAACTGACAATTTTACAGTAAATATAGTGAAAGCTTTGCCAATAAAGCTTATCACTATTCTATAGTGTGATGGAGACATTAGATTCCTGTCTCATGTTAAAGACACCAGAAAGTAACGATTTTAATCTGACATAGCATTCTGAGAATGAATTAGCATGATTTTTTTTTGACTGCATTGTGACTGTTTGGCCAAGAAGTAACATTCTATTTTATTTTGGATACAACACATATGTCTCCTTTATGCTCTGAATTAGTATCACCGGTCAGCAGAGTCCACCTGAATTTTACTTACGTAGTTAAAAATCTCAAACCCTATACATTTCTTTTGAAGAGAAGCCTGCAAAGAATTCTCTCATTTTGGCCTATCTTTATCTCTTCTTCTTTAGGAAACAAAGCATTTGTGGTGCACTTTCTGTGCTGCTGTTTATCTGTTGCTTAATCCTTGTTTTTTCTCCTTCAATTTTTTTTTTTCCCCTCTATCTGTTGATCTTATGATTTTTGTGTCATCACTATTCTTTGGCAGAGCCATTTTTTAATATTTCTATGCTCAGGAAAAATAAAACCATGCTTAGGGTTCTGTAAAAAATTTAAATATTTTTAAAAGTAATAGAAAAATATAGAATTACCATTTTACAAAAAAGTTAAATTTGGATTTAACTTTGCTTTACTGTCCATTGGAGCATGTATATGTCCAAGAAATCATATGCTTCGTCCCATCAGGAAAGCATCAAAAAAGGCAGCTATTTCAAACGTACTTGAGAATAATGTCCCTTCTTTCTCATGGACTGCTGCTAGCCAAATTTCTCTTTGAAGCTGGAGGATGGCAGTGGCTGAAGCTATTGCTTGCTTCTTGCTGATGAAATGACAGGAAATTTGGTACACTTCACATTAGAATCATATTAAAGCATTACTTAATAGCAGCTCACAGTAGTACAACAAAGCCCCCTAATCAACCAAAATGTCGGCGTAAGGCGCAGAACTAATTTTGTCCTGGAAACCAAAAGGCCAAACCCAATAAAACCTACTTAATCTCTGTGGCACTGAAGCAGGTATGGAGAATTATCACCGTTGTGTGGGTGGAGAGCATGAGGCAGGGAGACTGTGTGTGCTTTACCTGGCATCTCTAAGCAGCTAGTGCCTTGGCTGCAGGGATGCCAAGGAATTATGCTTACTGTTTTCCCATGCAGTAAACAGCAACTCTGACTTCGAAGGAAATGGGAGGACCCTAGTATTGCCCAAAATGATGATCTGGGGGAAATGTCAATGGGAAAATGGGAATAGTGTATGCTGCAGCACATGGCTTCCTCAAGTTTAAAAGAAACATAATAGAAATCATATAAGAAAAACTTGTCAAGCATATTCTCTTTCCTAGCATACGTTCTTAGGAAAGTGGGTTTGCAAGGTTACTGCTAAAGTAGCATCACTTCACAAGCTAAACAGAAAGTGTCCTCTGACAGCTTTTATCAAAAGTTCACCTTAAGAAACTTCTGCGCTTTAATGTCCTTAAGAGATCATAAAATAGTCAATGAAAACTGAGCTTTTAATCTCTGTGGTAGCCAGAGGGTCAGATGTCATTGTTCAATTAGAATGTGGCAATCTAATCTGAGCCCTAAAACAAACAAACAAAAGAAGTGTCTATATTGCTGGTAGCATCCCATAAAAGGGGTAGCCATGAGCATTTTAGTTCTGGGTTTTTTCCATGTAAGTCACGCATAATGTACAGAGGCTCCCACTAAAGCCAATGAAAGCATGAAGAGACAGTACTGGGAAAGATTAAGTAATATGCTGCAAGGAATGGAGGTTCTCAATAAGAAGCAAATATCTAGAGTAGATAATGGTAATCTATTTGCATTGCTTAGGATGCATTTTAATCTTCAAAGATTAGTTTACAACCTACAGTCTGCTCCACAATGACCCTTTCAGCCTTATTTTTCTATCTTCCCTGTGCATTTTAAGCTCCTTTTTCATTTTTTTCTTGGTACTGCTAAGTTGCTAGAGATCGGTGTTGTTTACTACTTTCAATTTAGGCAGGGTATTTCCAAATGCCTGCAAGGGCTGCAACATCTTAAAGGCTGGGGAGGAAAAACATATTAAAGACTGTACGCTTCCCATTTTGCTTATTTTCTATCCTTTTATATGGGAAATTACCCAGCCCCTTCAAAAACAGCCTATTTCCAGCACCAGATCAAATTAAATGTGTCAACACAGTTTGGATGGTTTTAGTTTCTATTTTTGATCTGCCTAGCCTTGCATTGTAGATTCATGGCTACAGGCCCACAGATAAACAGTTCCAAATTCCAGCTTTTCTTGATGGATTCTTTTTCTTTTTGTTTTTCCGAGAAGTGAAATTCTTCATAGACACGACCAGAAAAAAGGCTTCCCACCATTTAACAGTGTAAGAGGAACTTCAGTGGCCCACAGGTGGCTTTGCAGAGTTGAAGCATGTGTGCTACATACCTGATGTTGATAAGTTTTGCAGATGTACCTTTACCTGAAATGTATAACAGCAGTTGGGTGCGAGGGTCATGACTTTTTTCCTTCACCAGCTGATACAAAGGTTTTTATGTTAAATTCAGCATACAAATTAGTTGTCTAAGCCCTTCTAACATAAATGGAAAGGTGGATACCTTCCAAGGGTAATTCATCTTATTTGAAGACAGATGAACTCAAGAACATTTTGGACCTTCCTCTTTCCTTCCATTGACAAAAGAGTATCTGTGTAAGTGCCTTAGATTTCAACATCTAACTCTTGGACATCTGACTAAATTGTTTAGATCTGGTTAAGATTTGTGCACCAAAGGGTGGCTTTGGTCCCCTCTTCTCCTTCTTGAAGTCTACCTTTGCCACGATGACCTTATCCTGAATGCCAGAGCCTGGCTAGTGCAAATAGCACTTGTATTGCACATGCCACCTCAGCTCTTTTGACAAAGAGACAAACTATAAACAATTTTTGTGTAGTTTTACTCTCGATTGACTTTGGACTGTATGACGCTAAACTTCATACTTTATCCCTCTCCTCTGAGATATATAGGCAACTTTTATATGTATAATGACAATGCTTTTGACACTTGATAACATACTGAGGGTTTTTCTTAATCTCAAATTTTATCCTTCTGGGACTTCTTGATTCTTGGAAAAAATTATCTGAAATCTTCTGGGGAAAAAGCTTTCTGATAGCCTCTTAAAATCACAAGTGGAGCAGAAAAAAGGTTGAGCTTTGCAATTGTGTTTATAATTTTCTTCAAATTTTAATTTGCTTGGGAAAATCAGGCAAGTAAAATAAAGCTCTAAGGCTGAATTTAAATTTCAGAAAAATGGGTAATTTATGGTCTGTGATGTTTATCATTTTAGCTGAACTGGTCTCTCCATCTCTTATATGAAATCATACCTTAACATTAACAAATTTGCTACAAGTTCATTAAAACCAACAGTATTAATGTATTTTCTTCTCTCATTCTTTGAGTGTTATTTTAAATCTAGAAACTAGTTAGGTCTCTTTAGCATCATCATATCTGGTTTATCTGCTCAATTGCTGAATATATTTACTGTTTAATTCAAGGACAGGTAAGCAATGTAATTAGCATACAGACCTTTTAATCTCAAAGTTGGTTTTTATTTAAAACTCTAGAGATTTATGACTGTTGATCAAAGGAGTTACTGTGGTGGTTCTCACCTTGTTGGTTATTTTGCCTCCATAGGTATAAGAAAGTAAACAAGGATACTGTATTTGTATTTGGACTGTATCTCAGTCCAAATGCTTGATAATGTATCTAAGACAGAGTTTATTACTTAGCTAAAGAAAGAACACATTTCTACTGATCTGTGTATCTAGAGTATCCATAATATATGGCAATAATGGGATATCAAAATTATTTCACTCATTTATTTTTATGCTCTTTTCCTGACCTTCCCAGACAGTCTTGCTTATCTGTAGTGTCTTCAGAAGTACTTATGAATTGGTTTAGTATGTAATGTAGTTGTCAGACGACTTTTGTTGTTAGGCAAGCTTCCGGTATACTTGCTTGAAGGGAAGAGAAGTTGGCAGACCTTCATACTATATATTTCAGAGCATATCACAAATTGTTTCACACCAAACAGGGTCCAGATGTGCATCCAGCAGTGTTCTGATTCCACAGTGAGCACAGCCCTTCCTTTCCCTGCTGCTGTTGTACACAGATTGTTTTTCTCAGAAAACCTAGGGGTATGGCTCAAGGGTCACTTTGCATAGATACCATCCCAGGTGATCAAGGATCCATATCATGCATCATATAAGAATGCAAAAGCATCTCAAGATACTATATAGGTGTTATCACCCTCATGAGTGGAGAACATCCTCCTGTGACTTCTGAATTAGATTATAATGGTAATGGTAGAACATCCTTTCAGTATTTCCTAGTGCAGGTCTTTTTGCTGTGATCATATATATGGTCAGAAAGAGACAGTAGTTTTGCCAACTGAGTGCTCACTAGTGATCAGTTAATGGATTGCTGTTTTAGACAATTTATTAGCAATAATCTTATTAACTTAAGGAGCTCAACAAAGCATTATCAATGGACGTATTTTATGCTGCAGGCTTAGCAGATGTTTTACTAGCTAAAGTGTGATAAGGCTGAGAAGGATAACATTGCCATTCTTGCTCTGCTATGTCTATTGCTATATATAGGCATGTGCTTATATATAAGCACAAAAGGAATATGCTTTTTGTGTATTTTATTTTTTAAGAGAAAATATTTGACATAACAAGACATTTTTAACAAAAATATGTGTTCACTAGACCAATTTAGCTCAATTAAGTCTCAGTTTCTCAGTGTTATGCTCACCCAGAATATCCCACTAATGTTCTTATGTACCTAGTACTATTTGATTATAGTAAAATACTTCCTAGCAGTGCTGATAGTATCTCAAGATTTGATACTTCTTACACTCTTGCTTGTTTATGATAGTTCTTTTTTAAAAGAGTAGTAGTCTAATGCAGGGTGGATTTCCTTGTAAGACAGGTTGTATAGACATTGAAAAAATGAAGTATGCACTAGAAAAAAGGTATTCCATTCAGCAGAGAGATTTGTCTTTCCCATAACTTCAGTCTGTCCTTGTTGAAGAATTTGTTAGGGAGATTAACTTTTGTCTTGGAACAGATAAGATTTATGCACAAAAATGTATGACCGTACATCCTACAGACTAATGTGCATGCCTTTGAGTGTTGCAGAATGCTGATAGTCAGAGAGGTTTTGAAATCATGGTATCTCGCTTTCCCAGGTTCAACTTTTTTGTACACATGTATGTTGACAAAATACTCTACTTCTAGGCTGCAATGATCCACGATCCTCAGACAGCAGAGCTTACTTATGTCACTAGTAAATTGTTCAGATCAGACTTACTCATTGAGCTTCTTCAAGAATAATTCTTTACCTCAATTCTTAAAGAGCTTAAGGACCAAACAAGAAATAAGATCCTATTCAGAAGGGCCTTCAGCCATTAGCAAACTCGTCCCAAAAATTTAAATATACTAAGATGGGGAAAAAATTTAGGTAAGCACCACCAGGCAGCTGAGGCTGAATGTGGGTTTTTGGGTGTGGGGTTTTTTTTGTTTGTTTTGTTTTTGTTTTGCTTTGTGGGTGTGGGTTTTTTTTTTTGTAGTAACTGATTAACATAATGGTTTCTGTATTCAGCTCACCTCCATTTAAATAGAGCCATGAAGTTTTTCCTGTTTCTACATCACTGCTTGAAGGTCAATAAAAAGCTCATATAAAAGATGACTTTTACTTACCTTTATATTCAGACAGATTATGGAAATCTGACATTAATATGTGCCTTGTCATAGAATATCCAAATACTCAACTGTATTTCTTAATATTCTTTGTGTTGGAAGCTTTTGAGTTTCTTGAATTTCAGATTTTTTTTTTATATGGTGGTCAGCCCAATAGCAGATGGAAAAACAGAGGGATTTTGGGGGCAAAATATTCTTCCTTTAGCAACAACGAGAAAGCTCTGTTTAAAGGATGGTATTAGAAAATCATATTCGAGAAAGATATGTAGCTTCAAGCCATGTATTCTATATCAGGTGTTAGAAAAAGAAATGTTTCAGAAGACAGAGCCAAGTGTTGTAACTGAAAATCACTGAAATGAGAAATATACATCGGTATCTAACAGACTGAGCAGCTAGGAAGGGAGACAGTGGTAGCTCTTTCACTCTGGCAAACTTATTAGGGTGAAATGAATTGATCCTATTAGAGGCAGAAAAGCATTTACATTAACACCACTGGGATAAGAATTTTACCTGTATGCAGTTTCCCTGCACCTGTAATCCTCTCTGCCCTTTCATCTCGCCAAGGTTTCACTCTGTCCCATGGTAGGTACTTTAAGGGATGTGATATAAGTGTACATAAGAGAAAATATTTTCATAGATTACTAGTGTTCTTTGCATTTATTTCTTAGCAGACACTCTGACTGGCCAAGCATAGGAACCTTGCTTTGGCTATTACTGACAGTGGGTTAAAGTGTTTTGTAATCTTCAGTTGACTAATACCCAGTTAATGTATCTCAGACAGATAGAACTTGACATGAATTGCACAGTTCTGAAAGACTTTCTTGCCTTGCTTTATAGCAGTTGGAAATAAAAATCGACTTAGATTTGTAAGTTTATTTTAAAAATCCTCTGATATGACTAATACTCTTTGACTTCTACTTTCCCAGATGAGCTTGCTGCCCCTGTGTGCAGTTCCAGGATGCCAGTTACCCAGGCAGTTTGTACCACATTTAAACCCTTTCTTTTAAAAGGGGACTTCTAGAGTGCCTGTGGTGTTACTCAGGTTTTATTTCTCATTTAACAGAAAGGTTTTTGTGCAGATGTAGCACCTAAAACTATACTTGTAATTCATTTTAGGAATGGGATCTATTATGAATTTTATTTTTTTGGACTTGTAACAGCCTCTGTAAGCATTTATAGCAAATTTTGTATACACCCCATATACAAAGTATTAAAGTACCATATAAAATACTACAGGTTCTGCACAAATGTCCTGCAGCTAACAGGATACTTGCTTTTCCTGCTATTCATTCATATTTTAGTCTTCCTCAATAACACTGTACATCTGAAACATGGTGGTTGTCTTAGACCATGAACACTGGTTTGACTGAATTCACTGTAGTTGATACAGATAAGTCAACCTATGTATATTCTTACTTTAGGATGCCTGAAGTAGACTAAATGTTTAATAGGGCCATATTTCTCTCTGCTTACTGTGGGTTACACTGATTGAAATTTTGATGGTGGAACCCAGAAGGAAGCAGCCAGAAACATCTGCTTTGTAGTGTATTGCCTATTTGTTGTGCATGTAGTTCATACTTGGCAGAAATGTAACATATCCTCTGATGACAATACAGAAATACGCTCTTGGTGTGATCTTGGTAAAAATTGGAAAGGATGTGGCATTAAATATTTCTAGGCTCTAGATGAACAAGCAGCTTGTATCAAAGGAGAAAAGGGATTGCATGAAACAGGAGGCAGATCACCAGAAAAAAAGATGGACATATGAACTCAGGCATCTGATTGCAGTACATACTATATTACTAAAAATGAGCTGTAGGGAGAGGCAACACTGAGACATAATACAGTGTGCAGGCAAAGTGAGACATGTTAGACACTACACTGAATCTACATGTAAAGGTGTTTGGATAATATTTAATTGGAACATTTTTATCTTTTCATAACTGAATGGTTGTGTACTTCAGCTTCTGAGAGCTGAAAAAGAAATTTTAAACAGCTCTCAAAAATATGATAGTTATATGTCTAGAAAAACTTTTTGAAACATTTGTTTTTTCATTCAGGGTCTACCTTGATTACTGGCAAATGGACAGAAATTTGGGGAAAGTACTAGAATATCTTGAAATTAAGCTGTTGTCCTGATTTACTCTAAAAAGCTCCAAAATAATAATACAAGAACTCTGATGCATTAAGAAGCTCTAATCAAAGATCAAGGACCACCTGCATTCCCCAGAAGTTAGATATCATCACTACTCCAGTAAAAGCATCCACTTATTGTTCAGCAACCATAAAAGCATTAGGATGCATTGAAAGAGACAAATACTGAAAATACTATAAAGCTGCTGCATACATCACTGGTGCAGTACTTTGTGGAAGATGATGTTCAGTTTTTCTGCCCCGTTTGAGACAAACCTGTGTCAGATAGGGTAAGCATGTAAGGGACATCGATTGTAGATGGTGGAAATCTACTAAATGCTCTTATTTTTCTCTTACCAAACATCACAGCTAATTAAAAGAGATTATTAATGTTTTCTGCCCTTGACTACAAACTTTGAGAGAAACTGAGTGCATTAATATTTAGCATCAAAATTTCCAATTTTCAAGGAGAAAGCCTTGCAATGAAATATCAGTTGGATTCCAGAAAACATGGACCTTATAAAATGGACAGAGTCAATGCTGAACATGAGTTACATAAACTCTCAGTATAATTGGTGTCATTCACTTCAGGTACTGTATCACTTCCAAGTTGATTGAGTACTTAAGATGTGAATTTTGGTAGCTTTCTTCCGTGTCAGCATCATGTATTCTCCCTTAATTTGAATAGTATTAATGCTGTTTTTTAAACCTGTGTTCCTGTCTATCTTCACATTAAAATAAAGACCAAGCAGCTATATTTCAAATTGTGCATTGTTATAGTTAAATGTATTAATTAGAGACTTGTTAGAAGGCATACCAGTGACACATTTACTAGAGTAACAAGTGCTATTTTCTTATTCCAGAACAACAAATATCCATTTCAAAATTTTCAGAATTTTCAACATTCTGTATGTTAACCATTGCTTTGCAATTCAGGAAATCATAAGCACTAAGACAGTTCTATGTCTTCTGCAAGTCAACCCCTGGCACAAATTACCATGACTTCCACACAGCTACCCCAGGAATTAATTTGACATGTAATAGTCAAAGCATTAAAATTTTTTATCCTCTCTTTGCTATGTACTATCTTTGGGAGATGTCCTGTGTTGTGAGATCCCACGTTCCATGTAATTTTACCAGTATCTGAGGGAACTCACTTTTTAATTACACTTCTGGCTAAGAGGGCATGGATAGGATGAAACTAGATGAATGGTATTTCCTGGAAAATCAATGGGCTAATTATACAGAAAAAGCAAAGCTGCATTTTACTTTTGCTTGAGAGTCAAACATTCTGCCCTTACAAGATATGACTCTTGGTTATAGGTTTGGTTCCTTTCTTCATTTATGAATTACATTAATCAGGATGCTATAAGACATGGCAACAGAATACAAAGATCAGGAAGACTTCCTAATTTTCATTTTCACATCAGCCATGGGTTCAGCCATGGTTCTTACCTGAATCCTTCTTATACAGAAGAATATTAGAATATGCAAAGAGGTAAATAAATGTTTTTGCCATAGTGTAGAAAGCTTCATTATTTTCCCCCTGTTTAAATCCTTTCCAATAATTATGGATTCTTCCTTTTTTGTCAGTTGATTTCATTTAGAGGAAATGTCTATCTGATTGTAGTCCTTCTTCGGATGAAGTTTCACATTGCTGTGAGTTTCTTTTGACCAAGTGTCAGTACTGTATAAAGTGAAGAGAGTCCCCCTTCTAATAAGATCTAGTTGATGTGATTTATGATGCTAGTGTCACTGAGTATTAAATGTATTATTATTTGAAGTTTCACAGTAATGATTTCATAATGTTTTCTTTAACTCTTCACCAGTATACATAGCTTCAATTGCTCTTCACTTTCCCATTTGAAAATGTGTCACTCAGTTAACCCAAGAAATTTAAAATAAATTGCTGCAGCTTGGGTTTTTAAGGATTATCTTTTTTAGCTGAATAGATATAACTAAAATTGAACATGAAGAAATTATCAGATCAACCATATTTGAACCTTTAGAAGCATCTTATTTCCACTTTTAATTTTATCTGTAATGATAAGTTCTCTGCTTTCTGCACTGTTACGTGCCTGCCAACTGTTGTTCAGGTCTTTGTGACTATGTGCAGGTAGGACTAAGTGTGGATTAGGTAGCAGAAGTTACTATGCTGATCTCTGGCCTCCTACTCCACCCTTGCAAAGCTTGACTGGCAGCCCTTAGAGTACGATGCTCTTAGAACTCTCCTAATCAGAGGATTTACCTTTAATGTGTGAAGTGTCCTATACCTTTGTCAATTCTGTTCGTGAATTGGGAACCTCTGACTCAGAATTAGTTCCAGCAGTGTGTGCCTTTGGCTTGTAGTCTAGCCTTGAATTGCCTCCTTCTGTATACCCATTACATTACAAGAATACAGGTGATCAGCAGAGTGTATAGGAGGGAAAGAAGCAGTGAATTTGCAAAACAATAGAAAGTCTAGGGCATCAGCACCTCAAATCAACACATTGTTTTGGGTTTTTTTTTCCCCTCTCTTTCAGGAATTACGGACAGACCATACCTTTTCTGGGTTTCACTTTTTCATCTTTAAACTCGTTACTATAATCCTTTCCAGCGGCCAGAGGAACATTGTAAAGTTTAATTAAATTTAATGAAAAGCTTTGTAATCCTCCTATGACATTCACTACAGGAACATTTCGTATCATTATTTATTTTCCAGATGTTTTTACCTGGTTATTAGGGGAGAAGGTAAACAAATAACATGTACAGAAGGGAAAGGAAAAAAAAAAAGATGGTCAGTAGATGGGGGAAATTATACAGAGAAGAATAGTAGGAAAGAATAAAGGACATTTAAAAAAAAATGGAAATCAGGAGAACAGGTTCCAAAACAAAGTGAAAATAATGTGTAGAAAATCTGTATCTTTCATGTAGCATGTGCACTTTGTTTGGGGATATATTTTAATATATGCCCAGTGTACATATTCTGCAATATTAGAAATACAGATTAATTATGAGCATGGCTGTGTTATATGTACATTATCTTTTATTTGCCATACCTGAAGCTCTTTTTTTTTCTTTTTTTTTTCCCCTCAAGATTTCCTTTCCTACTTCTGTTACTCCTCCTTGTTTAAACTCATTTCCTTTGTCATTCATTTCAGAAACATTTTTAGAATCCTTTGTATTGATAACTTGCAAAATTCATGTTCGAAATTCTTTGAGTGAAGCTCACTGCCTTTTTTTTTTTTTTTGTAAGCTTTGTATGATATGGTATGGTTTATAAATTGTCATTTTCAACTTCTTCAGAGAACAGATGTTAGCAGTGATGACTTGAACTGTTGTTTGTATAAAACTGTCTTCTAATGTCTCCTAGACATCTTCCATCTGTGTTGACTAAGGCTATGATTCTAACAACATTTTGAAAGTCAGAAATGCACTACATAATTCTTTCCTAATCCAGGAAGAAGATTAGTCATACTTCTGTATTTGAATGCTTTTTGAGAATGCATTCATGAAGATGCAGAGGTGTAAAGATCCACAGCATGCTGTTATCCGAAGTGCTAGTGTTATTGCTGTTTATTTCCAGGCCAGTGGATTCTGATTCTTTTTTCCCATGGGAACCAACTTGTTTGACTTTATACTTATGGAGGAAAATGTTCCACTGCTTTTTCAGCTGTTTGTTTTCTGATGATCTCACATTTTCTGTTCTTGATGAGTCTAAAGTATTTTTGCTCCTAAATGCTAGGTAGGGCTTGTAGACAGGAGAGTTTATAATAAATGTGAAGAAAGTGTGCATTTCTGAGTGAACAGACTGAAATTCTGCAATGCTTGGGATTTGCTGGTTATCCAGAACACACTACTCAAGTCCTTGTGTGGCCGTGAGTACAGAGTGGATCAGTAAGGGTACTTCAGACATTTAAAACAAGTTCAAAGAGCTCTTTCTAGTCATCAAAATGTCTTACATGTTGCTCAAGAGAACACGTGTTCTTTTGAACATTATTTTTTCTTTTTTCTTAAAAAAAAAAAAAACAAACCAACAAAAAACTAGTACTCAGGGATGGATGGAACCTGAAATGGGTGCCAGAGTTGCCTGGACAAACTAGATATCGAACATGCTAGCTCTGTTGATATTTCTCCATAAGGTGAGATGATGATCTCTGAAGGTCTGAAGAGCTATACAGGGCAGTAGATGGAATGATAGCTGTTAAGGTGAGTTCAGAAATACTACATGTAAGAGGTTTGGCACTGTGAAAAGAGCCTACTTAACTGGTAAAGGGCAAGCGAAGGGAGCGCAAGACAGATGATGTGACTGGTTACAGGGTACTCAGTCTATCACGGTGACAGCGCACTCAGGGTTCATAAAATCCTCTTGTAGTGAATTTCATCTACTTTTTTCATGTTTGCTCCCTTTCACTGTTAGGAAAATAAAGACTCAGAAGCCAAACAGAAAACAAATTTTGTTCCTTCCCTTTTAGTATCCTATTACTGTACCATAGGGCCTGTCTATTAAACTTCAAGTGTTTCCAGCTGCTTATAGTTTCTACATTATTTATATTAAATATTGAAATGCTGTTGTGATAAACCTCTAGCTAAGAATGAAGTGTGTTATGAAGAGTTTTTTTCATATGGCTATATTGAAAATAACTGTGTTTTACTAGTTTAAAAAAATTTCAGTGCATTGTGTTTCAGATATTATTGCAATGATTAGGTAATGTGAACATTACCAAGTTATTTACTCTTAGTTTAAGATATAGCTGATGAAATAAGGATACCACACATTTCTCAAAATCATGACTTTACTCATATCTGCAAGGAAGATAATTTACTTCAGGGTCAGACTTACAGTGTACATCCCAGCATGTTTTCAACATTAGAACTAAATACTTCAGTCTTTTAGCACTCAGAATATCTAGTGAGTCTGATTTCTTCTGTATGTCATTCTGAATGTATGGGCTTTGTTTGTTTCTTAGACTTTTTCTTTGGGAACAGACTTAAAAGGGTCATTTTCCTGGTACATGCATCACTGTCGTTAATGCTTTAGATAAGTCCCATGGTGAGGCTTTCCAGATGTCTTAAAGAATAATGTTCTTTGGTTTACTACTTCCTTCAAGAAAAGGGGTTGTAAATTTCAGAATTAGGTAAGGTCCATTTTTTTTGTGTAGAATTTGTCTGGAAGAGTGCTGACACATAACTGCACACTAAACTTCTCAAAATTTGCTCATGCAGTGTATAACTCAAGGTTTCCTTGAAGCATCAGTATTTATAAAAAATGCAAACTGGGGGGAAGCACTGAGATTATAATAACATATCATATACATAATCTAGTTAATCTCATAGACATATTTCTGAATTAAGAGGCAGCCAAAGGAAATACTTAGTCAGGAGTGGAAAAACATTTGGGACAATTAGTCCAGGCCTACATTTTGGGTTTTGAACCTGACCCAAGTATAACTGTGTTGTTAGTTTTTGAAGCGTTTTCAGCATTTTCTGCTGCATGATAGAAATCACAAAGTATGTTTCAGACAGTAGCACAAATATTTCTTCCCTTTCTTGTAGCGGATTGGAAAGGGCAATGGGGGAGGTGTGTAAGGCGGTGGGGGGCTGACAGCAATAGAGAAAACAAAAATTTAACAGTGAAATGAGGGTAGAGTAACAGAACCAAGAGTTTTTACTCCAAGTGTGGTGTCTGGGCTGTCAGAGTGATGGTGAGAGACTTGAGACACGTTTTTCAATTAAATACTTATTGAAGTACTGTTTGTCAAAGGGAAAATAAGTTGACAGAAAAAAGCAGGAAGGTTCTTAGGTCCCAAAAACGTATTAGTGGAGTATGAACCATGGAGCTGTATTTGCAAAAAGGACAGGGCATATGGTATTAGCTGCTACTCTGAAATCTTGACTCTAACCCTTTTTACTGGCAGCAGGGGATGTTTAAAGAGTGTCTGTGGTTTGAAGGTCACACAGTCATGACAAGCATGTCAAAATATTTGAGAAATTGTGTATAACATGATAAACAATTTTCCACAGCGGGTTTTTTTTTTTCAGTGATCGTGGGGGAGAGAGTAACTGTGGCATTAATTGTAGTTAGTAAGATTCATACTAATGCAATAGACTATGTATATAAACCCATATAAATACATACCATACAAATTGTTGGCAAGTTATCTGTGCTTTTGGTACTCCTGTGAAGGAAGGCCCCACTTTAATAGATGTGCAGAGAGACTTATGGTTGCCATGGGAACTGCTACTCTACGTTTTGTGAGAATGTGCTTCTTATTAATGTTGCACTCATATTGAGATTTTAACAGTCTTTTTTATTCTAATTGGGCTGGTTGTGTGTATTCCTGCCCAGCTAAAAAGCAGCTCAGAACAAATGAGTGTTTTCATTATTAGATGTTTATCAGATGCGAAACACGAAGAAAATTGCTTTCCGTCAAGGCAAGGGGAGAGAGGAGAGCCACTGAGCCTTTGTCTCATTAATTTTACAAGAAGGAAAGAATAGTTTGCAGTTAGCACATGAAGATAATGTCTGTTTACTTTGGTAAACCTTACTGGATACTTGATAGGTTAAATTTTAATACCATGCTTCTGTAGGCTGTCATGAGAACAAATGGAAGTATGATTTTATTACAGAGCTTAGATAGCATTTATTTTCACAAGCTTTTGGACAGACCTTAAAAAGAAAAATATATTTCAAGTAGATGGATTATAATGTTGAATTTTCAGGAAAACCTTGGAGACTTAGGAGAATGGTCAAGAGACTGTCAATTTTGTATTAGTAAGATCATAATAACGATTATGAATGGGTTATTCTAAAGGGACAGTAATCTTTTGTAGAAACTATTCTGGTAAGTGTCCAAAATGTGATTTGTTTGGCTTACTGGGAGCTCTCTAAAAATTAATAATTGTTTTCAGAATACATTCCTTAAACTGATACTGTCAAGCTTTTAATAAAACATCTATTGTTTATAAATAATGAGAATATTGCCTTTTTTTTTTTCTCAAAGGTGCATCTTCCTAACTATTCTATGTGTTTGTGTATTTAAAATTAACTTATTTGTGTACAAATGCTTCAAATTTATTAGTTAACATGCAGGTTCTAGGCTAGGACTCAATAAATTCTGATAGAAAGACAGACATATACATATGTGTGTGTATATTTATAAGTAGCTGAAACAATTTGAAATTCGCTGTGGATTTTTAATAGTATTTCTGAATGGCCAAGGACCTTCTGCAGTATGACTTCATGGCACTTTGTTCACATGGTACTTTCTTTTGCATTTTTTCTCTTTATTAGAGGTTTACACTCAAAGAAATAAATTCCTAATAGCAGAACTAGAGGCAATTAATTACTCAGAATGTAATGTTTTCCAGGAGTGAGATGGTTCAGCTGTAGATCCAAACTTCCCACAATAACTTGTTTCATAACACAGACCCTCTTAACTAAGAACAAAGTAATAAAAGTAATGAGCTCTTAATGAATCTGTTAAAGAAGGTGAGGTGAATGAGGCTTCTTGGAAGGCAGACTTTTGATAGTTTCTTTGACAGCACAAGGCAGTAACAAGTTACAGCTTTGCTTGGAAGCAGTCTGTTAGGCAGCTGTGGCTGAATGCCTTCTAATAATTTAATATATAGGAGATAACACATCTTTTCTGATAACTAGAGAGCAAGAGAATTGGTCCTCTTGAAGATCATTATGATAGATTTAGATCCTATTTATCCTGACTTCCTTCTCTGCTCTCTGCTGATTGTTCAGTGGGTTCCTAGTCAAGATTTCATTAGGAGATCTGGTAGGCATTATCACAAGAAATGTTTTGTGACTTTTCAAAGCAAAGTCCCATGGAGGTACATACTACATTAAAGAATTCTGAGCTGGACTGCCCGAACAGGGGAAAGGTAGTGCTGTAAGAGGATGTGGTGGTTAGCTTTTTCAAAGTAAAGTTGACTTTTGTTTTCCATACCTGTTTAAGCTGCTACTTCAGTCTTGAAGAGCTTAGGAAACCTGTTATCAGTGGAAATTTTGCAGGGCAGTGATTAAAGTATTAAGGATATCACAAACTACAGTGACACATGTAAGATGTGCGACTAGCAAAATGACATCATAATTATTTTGTGAGAGAGGTTAGCTTATTTAGAAAAATAAGTCTCTCTAGTCCAAACCTCAAACACACGAGGTGTCAAGAGAATTGCACACCTGGCTGAGCCCAGTGTACTTTGCCATGCCAAGGCTTAGTAAATTTTCTTTAAGAAATATTGGTGTGATATTATGAAGTGATAAAAAATCAATGAGGCAATGATTTCCCAGTCAGATGGAGTGCTTTGTTGTTAAATTAATTCTTTCACCTGGGGCTGCTAGGTCTAAAAAATGTTGGAAAGCATTGCTGGGTGACTTGATCGGGATTTACTTGCTGTGTTATTCCAGTGAAGGCTAAAATGAACCTGCAAATTATGTTTTTGACTACAGTAGGGCACCTACAATTATTCACCTCACCTCTCATAGAAGACATCATTGATTAAATTCCAAAGCCTATTGACTGTAGTGGTGTGGCTGAACTTATTCTCATCTTGAGATTCTGTGTTTACAGAGTGCACTTAAATTAAAGTTGATGTTTTGTTGTTGTTGATTGGGGTTTTTTTGTTGTTTGTTTTTGGTTTTTTCTTTTTTAATGTACAGCAGATATATGGGATGTGTTCACTATTAAGAGAGCTTGCCTCTGAATTACTGGCATTTTATTTCTGGCAAGACAAAATACGAGATGCGGGTTTAAGAACTAAAGTAAGAGGTAGGTCTTTTTGCAATGGAAGACGTTATTTCTCATAGCTTCTGGTGAGATGGTTAAAACTGAGCTAAAAGATAGACAAAAATTCATCAGTTTTTCTTGTCATTTGTGTGATTTGCTGCCACACTCATAAAATTATGAAAATGTCATTAAAATGCTGTACTGGAAGTTTTAGAACTGGAACAATCTGAATAGCATTGGCTTTCACAAAATGAGAGAAAATTAACAGTATTAAGGGCTTTGTCATAAAAACGAATTGGAAGTCATGTAAAAATGAAGCATGTTGATGTCACCCCAGAAACAAAGGATAAACTCTTTAAATCTGAATGACTGTAAAATTAGAAGGAAAGTTATTTTGTTTTCAGTTGTGTTATCAGTAGAAAACAGGGAAAATCTTTTCATCCAGGTGATTTGTTTTCTCTTCAATTGAATCATCTGCTAGTGAGGAAGTTGGGTTAAGAACTCAACTTAACTTAAAGAACAGTTTGGTAGTCATCACTTCCTTCCTAGGGAAATTTCAACTCCTTTCTTGTATGAGACCTCTTAACACAACTGCTTTTCATGATGTTAGTGTGTAAAGCTTTAAAGTTACTAGGTGCACTTTGTGAAAACTTGTCTTACACGTGTTCTCATAGTCTTCTAGTTTAGTAATCATTGTTATCCTTTTTAGCAACTGAACTCTTGCTATCAAAGAGCTTTTTTGATGAAGAAACAGCTAAACAAGTGTACTTGCCATAGTGCTTTAGGGCCACTGATCCTCATACAAAAGAAATGACCTAATAAGCCCAGTATTAAAATATGTTATATTCTGTCTTACTAGAAGACACGAAGTCTGACTTTCTCTTCTTAAAACATGTGACATAATCGCAATAGCAAGGGGATCACTGAAGTGCTGCCGGTGAGGTTAACTGGCACATTTTGCTGAGCTTAAAAATTGAAATACTAATTGTAGATTTGCAAGTATAGCTGTGATACATATTTTTAATTCACTCATGCAGTGGTCAGAAAGAGAAGCAGAATGAAATCACAGTTGTTTTAGGTAGTAATTACATATATTTTTTAAAAGTTTTTTTCTGCAAGGGCTGCTGATAATGATAAAAAAAAATAATCCCTCATGCTATTCAACAAGTAATATGACAAATGTTAAAATAAATAAATTGCTGTCTAGATTTTGTAAAACTCGCGAGCTCATGTTGAACAAAACCAGCAATCTTATTGGTTATGTATTAAAGTGCACAGGCAGGGTACCTTTCAAAAAGTTACCTTGTTATTCTGAATCTCTGAAGTGTGTGTGTCACTTTTGGCAATGTAATGTGTGTATCTGTCAATTAGTCTCATAGAAAAAAATATTTCTCCTTGCTAAAGTCTTTTAAGGTAAGAAGTTCAAGCTGAAAATAAAAGGGATATATGAATTTCTGGCTGGAAAACAGAATTTTTTGACTCATTATATTAGTAGCCTTTCTTAACTGATTATTGATTCTGGAAGAATCCTGAGATATATATTGATATTTTAGACTGCATAAATGCCTGGGGCTGAGTTGAAGAAAACATCATCTATTCTAAAGTACATTTTAGCTGATCACTCTTCTTTTGAACGCCAGATACATAATGAGAAAAGAGAGCCTTGTAGGTAGGAAAGTCTGTTACCTGTCCACAGCATTTAAAGGGATGTTTTTTGAGGAGGAAAGGCATATTTCAGTAGACATGTGGGTGTTAGTATAAGGAAACACAACAGTTTGAGGTCGCAGACATGGTTGTCAGTACATATGTACTTTGATTTCAGTTTGGCTGCCTTTGAAGAGATTACACATCTCAAGGTGTGTATTGTTAAGTGCATAAACTGGTTTGAGTTTCCGTCAGGGTATCTCTGTGTGCAGTTAAGATACTTAAAATTTTTTCTTCTGATGAAAAAAATTTTCCTGCTTTCTGAAAAGAATTCCAAGGAGAGATTAGGTGAAGAGCTTGATAAAGAACTTAGATATGGTAGTTCAAGAAAAAAACATAATTTTCTACTTATTCAGATGGTATTATATTAATTTTCTAGCTTTGGACTTGTTTTGTGTATTTCAGTCTTCAGATCTTTCAGACTTTCGTTCCAAGAAATAAAGAAATAAGGTACTTCTACATGAAATACTTAAATAATAACTTCCCAAATGTAAGGATATATTAATGCACAGAATTATACTTGTTTGGCCTCAATAAGAGGGACCAAAGTATCCTGTGTATGTATCAAGAAATGGGATTTATGTCACAGCATATGAGGGTACCCCAAGATCTTTGGTGTGCAACAGTAAGTTCGTTCATGGGGCAGAAGGACAATGGTATAAAGATTAAAGTAAAGATTAAATCATAAAAGTTGAGAAATTTAATTTCAAACAAACCTAACTGGATGCTGTACATTGAACCAATTTTTGACAGAGCACAGCGTCATAAGTAATGGCAAAAAACGTTCTTCTGAAGTCCTTATGTTTAACTCTTTCACTAACACCTGAGTTTCATAAATTAAATGCTAGACATTTTTTTCTGAGATGACTTTTTCAGCAATAAGTAGTCAGGACAAGGTGACAAAGAACACTATAAACTCTGATATTTTACTGAAATTGCTGAAAAGCAGACGTCTTCCAGTGCTGGTGAGGAGAGTTTCAGTCCTTTGTGGTATTTTTTTTTTTTAACAAGAAAGTTCCATAACTTAATAAATGCTGAAGTTTGAAGATCAGGTGTTACAACACTTATGAGTCTAGGCCATGTTTAGGTATTTTAAGTGCTGGGAGGTGGGGAGGTGGTGGTGGTGGTGGTGTTGGTGTTGCTTTTCTTTTTTCACCCAGTGCAACACTAGAGGTATTTTTATTTCTGGCTTAGGCTGGATCTAGACATTTGTATCAACATGAGAATTTTACTCCTGTAGCATTGATTTCTCTGTACACTGCAAACCCCTCTACCTGCATCTGCCCTGTAACTTTTTTCAGAACTACCCAGTTCATCTATGTCTCTTCCAGAGATCCAAGGTCTTCCTCCAACACAGCCCAGGTACATAACCTGGGCCCAGATGTCTGAGAAAAGTGTGAAGTTATGAGTAGGAGCTGTGAGAAAGCCTGTAAGTAAAAAAAGAAAAAAGGGTGAAAATTGCGAGCAGTGTTAGAACTGTAGAGACCAAGATTGTTAGTACCTCAAAGAATTGAGAGAAAAATAGCCAATGTGGAAAAATATAAAAAAGTAAAGAAAATGGAGGCAGTGGTTGGAGGTCAGTGGATGTAGCTGTGAGGCAGTCAGGTCCTTGGTGCCAGCAGATGTGATGGAGGGTGGCATCAAGGTCACACCGGGAATTTGCTCTAGGGATCTCAATAGACAACCCTTCTCCTCTGGACGTGAGTCTATGAGGGTAGTGAGTAGCCTAGCAACTCTGACACTTGCTGTCTTGTGTCTGTGTTCATCAGTAAATAATTGCTTTATACTTTTAAGCTGTGTATGTACTACTGGTGCAGACTCTTCGCTCATGCCCAAATAAACTGACACAAAAAAGGGTTGTTAATACACCCACCACCCAACCAAACGGTAATTCCAACAAGGTACCTCAGTACTTAAAGGAAAAAAAAAATCCACAAACAAAATTAAAAATCCAAAGCGCTTTTTCAGCACAACATATCCTGTGCTTCTTTTTCTTCCCTCCTCAGTGATATACAGGTAGGACAACCTAAAAGGGGAAAAAAGTGATTCAGGGCTATTGAAATCCAGTTACATTCTCACTTCTTACTTATGTTAAGGATGTGGTTCCAAAGATGAAGCGTACTGTGTTGGTTTTGGGTGGGACGGAGTTAATTTTTTTCATAGTAGTCAGTATGGATCTCTGTTTTGGATTTGTGCTGGAAATAATGTTGATAACACAGGGGCCTTTTTATTTATTATTATTTATTGCTGAGCAATGCTTACACAGAACGAAGGCCTTTTCTGCATCTCATACCACCCCACTAGTGAGTAGGTTGGGGGTGTACAAGAAGCTGAGAGGGGACACAGCTGACCCCAACTGACCAGAGGGATATTCCATACTGTGTGACATCATGCTCAGCATATAAAGCTGGGGGAAGAAGAAGGAAAGGGGGGACATTTGGAGTTAGGCCATTTGTCTTCCCAAGTACCCGTTACAGGTGACGGAGCACTGCTTTCCTGGAGATGGCTGAACACCTGCCTGCCGATGGGAAGTAGTGAATGAATTCCTTGTTTTGCCTTGCTTGCGTGCGTGGCTTTTGCTTTGCCTATTAAACTGGCTTTATCGCAACCCACGAGCCTTCTCACTCTCACTCTTTCAATTCTCTCCTCCACCCATCGTGGGGAGAGTGAGCAAGTGACTGTGTGGTCATTAGTTGTCAGCTGGGGCTAAACCATGACATGTACTGCTACTGGTGATTCTCAAAATATTTTTTGTTGTCTACAATTTCTTTTTATTCTTTCAATAGCAACTGTAGATTGAGAACAATTAAGGAATATTTCCCCAGCAAATCAGGGTTGCATAAGGTGTGTGGGAGATGTATTTTGCTATTTCATATTATGTGTTTTGTATAATTTCTCAGTTTAAAATTATTTCAAGTTTTAATGTCTATTAATCCAACTTGATTTGTGTACTGACCTTCAGTATGAAAAGCTTAAATCCACTGTTTCAGCAGTTGCTCAGGAAAAGAGTTGACATTCTGTTTGCTTTATTTCCTTGTCTCTCATTTAATTGTTTTTCATTTTGATTTTGGTGGGGTTTTTTGGCTGAAAGTTCATCTTAGTTAAGAACAGACTTATAAAATATCTATCACTGGAAATCATATTTTCTGCCTTGAAATTTATATGCATAGTATGTGAATTCAGTCTACCCATATTAAGTCATTCAGATAATATTCTTTCACATCCTTCTTCACCCAGCCCTTTCTCATTTCTTTCTCTATCTAATGAAATATCCTAATTGAAATTAAACCTTATACAGTAATAATCCTTTTCAAGACATCATTGCAAAAATGTGCATGACATTTTAAAATATTAGATTTATTGAGAAGAATTAATCAATTCAAAACAGAAGATAATTACATCTTTTTAAAGACCACAGTCAATTTATATGGAAACCAGTATTTTATTTACAGCATGGTATGTTAAAAAACTCAGTGAGCAACAGAAGGTGAATCCTCTGGACCTCACTGTTATTTTAAAAAGCTGAAATTACTTTATCTGATTAATTTAACTAATATAAAAAATGGTAATATTGGAAATGGGCAGATGGTTGGACTTCTGAGACATGAACAGAAATATTTTGTATGGTCTATAAATGTAAGATTTTCTTCAAAGTCTTGCAATTTGGTGCAGAAAAAGAAGAAGCCAGATAGAAACTAGGCAACTCCATGTTATATCTTTGTGGAACTGGAAGCAAAAATAGAGAAGAATGAACAGAATACAGAAATATTGCTGGACATTCATGGGAAATAGATCAGCTCCAAGAACAGAAGTGTTTGAGTTTTGTTTTGCTTTTTTAAAAAAAATGAATGAATTAGAAGATGAATTTTCAAGTTCCTCTAATAATTGTGTTTTGGAACAGAATCATTATGAAACAGTAGCACTGTTAGTCATAAAAGAATGCAAAAACCTTATTATAGTGGGATTGGGAAGACTGGAGCCAAGAAAGGGGGCAAGGTCAGGTTAAGGGAGAAAGGTGAAGAAAGAAAAACATAAGGTGAAGATTTCAAATGCGTGATGTTACACAGCTACTGGCAGGTATTTGTGGCAGAGCTCTGGATGGAGGGGGGGATACTCAATAAATGTGATAAATTAAAAAATGCAGCTTGTGGAAGGGGTTGCAGATGAGTATATAAAACTAAAGGAACAATGAACAAAGGAAAAGATCACATGCAGTGATGAAGGTGAAAATGAGTGATGAAGGGCTTTTCCTTAAGTGCTGGAATCTGAGGAAAAGGAAACCTATTTCGAGCAAAGACAAGAAGTAAGCAACCTCATGGACCTAAGGATACATGACAAAAGATGAAACAAACCCAGTTGAGAGGGTTGGGCTTTCAAGTAACCCTAACTTGTTTCACACATCTGTCAGAAGCCAAGTTTCATTTTTGTACAGAGTGGAGGTTTTCAGTAGGGGTCCTGAAGAGTTAATGTTTAAGACCTACTTTTTCAGTAAGAAATTATTGATCCTGTTTCACTTTTGTGGATTATTTTTAATGAAGCACTACTTCCAGAAGCAATATATATCTGACTTTAAGTTTTCTGCATCTCTTCTCAGAGCACAATAATTTAAAAGTGGCTGAGCAGGCTCTGGTATGTGTATTTTCTTCCTGCTTGCTTGCCTCTTTCACCTAACATCCATCTGGGAAGCTTCAAAGAGAGTCCTGAGCACAGTATGCCTATAGGAATAGGAAAATGCTTAATAGATAATAAAGTCCTCATAGTAGAACTGATAAGCCACTTCAAATAAAGTGGCTGCAAGAAATTCATAGAAAGGTTTATGAATGTTTGTTTGCAGCTTACAAGCAACCCTTCAGCATTAGTAACTGTAACAATGCACAGCTTAAAATGATCTCAGACAGGTCTGATAGTTTGATAGACAAATTAGAGCAACATAAACCTTTGCCCTTCTGTCATTTAGGAGGACTCAGACAATTATGTTCAGAATTGTTCTACTTTCAGCTGTTGGTCTCTACTTTTTTATTCAATTGAGCAAGTGTCAGCTAAGCATTCTGTCAATGGGCTTACAACAGTGATTCATACAGTCTCCTTCACCGTAAGAAATAAAGTGATTTTGGAAGATGAAGCGGTTGAAGTGATTTTTTTCCAGAGCACTGTATTCCATGTGTGTGTGTTAGTGTGTTTTTGTGTATACCTGGCTGGTTACAGTAGTGCTTGATAGTGTGATAAAGGACCTTCTAGGTAATTAACTTGCTGCAGATTTTCTGTAAGTATACAAGCAGGTGATGGGAGATTCCCTCAAACATTTCTAAGAGGGTTATATAAGGTGAAGTTAAGTGTGTGTGTGTGTGTGTGTGTGTGTGTGTAAGAGAGAGACTGAGACTCTCAGTGTTAATTTAGAGGGGGGAAAAAAAAAAACTTGAAACTTCTGATAGTAACAACCATGGCTTCATTGGCTTAGGCACACAGAATAGGATGACACAGACATAAGTATCAAGGGTGTAGGTTTATTTTAACATTGTAATTGACATAACTGCAATTGAGCATGGGTTGCTTTTACTATATATATGTAAGGTGACCACCCAAGATGGTAAGGATATTTAAAAACTCCAAAATCTTTCAGGGAGATGCATTCAGCTGAATTTGACAGTCTCCTCTTTTCCAAGATCATGGTCTGCCAGGGTGGGTTCTTTAATAAGTTTTCTTAATCGTGGCTCAAGAGCTATCAGGTAGTTTCTGGATCTCCAGAGGGTAATAACTAAAGCTCACCCACTAGCTCTTTTGATATTTTGCAAACTTTGTGACACAGCAGAGGAACACCTGCTCTGGGCAGTTTCTGTTTTTTCCTGGTGCTGTGGACTAGTATGTGATTAGTCCTTGTCCATCAGGAAAGAACAGTCTTGCTGTTCTCTGCTGTACTACAGGACCATGTGCTTGCAACACAGATAAGACTGTTTCTTTTATGGCCTCCTAAGGCTGAACAAAGGAGCTGCTCTTTAGTTTTTGGCAATTTTCTAGGTCAGGTGAGTTCAGACTTATGTATTGTGGTGTGCTTAGCATGCAATCATCTTTCTTACTGGGGTTCTGATGAATGGTGACCATTATTGAGTCATCTTCCTGCCTGGCTAAATCTTTCACTACTGGGAACTCTACTTTTAAGAGTAAAAGTTTCCAGACAGAATCTGGGCAGGGCCCTGAAACTGTTATTGTTACATGCAGCTATTTGAGACCAGGCACATAATTGCTGAGGGCATGATGGAAAGTACCACTGCCACTGAGTGATCATTATTAAAAGCAGAGTCTGGACTGAATTCAGCACTTCACAGGTGGCCATAGTCCAGAAATGGAATGACTAGAGTAACTATCTTAAGCAAAGATTTCAGGATGTGTGTGTTTGCATTTTGTGTATATATATAAAATATTTGCATTAATACATTTATTGTAGCTAGAAATGTCAGCTTTATTCATAACTACATAGTAGCTGAGGATGTTTTTTGTATTGAAAGGTAAAGGAAGTTTTAGTAAGAAAGCCTTATACTCATGATTCACAATAGGTTTTACTGGAATGCTTAACTGCATCCCCCTGTGACATATTTGAAAATATTTAAGTTTGGATTATAGCATAATATAATTTGACACTGGTAAATCTGTAGAAATTTTAAATATGTAAATGCATATATGCAAAAACCTGCTCAGGTGATTTTCTACTCAATGCAATGTGCTTTGGATGGTCAATCATTAGTGATGGCAATGATAAAAAACCAAGAGGTTATGCCCTCCTTTAATATTGGAAGACTACAATTTGGAGGCCAACCTGTTAGTATTAACAGCATGCTTGCTCCTTCTGGGTTTCACAGATGGTACCTGCCTTGGCCCTGGAAGGATCCTCTTTGACTTCATTTGAGCTTAGACAGTGTCACATCCTTGAAACTGTTGGTTAATATCAGTGGCTGAATGTCACAAAAAGGGAAAGATGGATTTGAATTCTAGGTTCATGTCCCTGAAATTGCTTCCTAAGAGAACCTGCATGCATACATTTTGAACTTGAAACCTGGGCCAGATGTGGAGGACCATCAGTTCTCCATTAATATACCTATCTCTTGTATTTGGAGTGCCTTCTAGTAGGTCATTAACTATTTGGCCAAAAACATCTGTATTTCTTTATACATTACTGAGCTTTCAGATTCTCTGGTACACGCTACTCCACCTGTGATGTTTTAAAGATAGAAAGATTTTGTATGACTCAGAATAGCGCCCATACTGTATTTCAATGTATGCTATAGATCCTACAGGCATTGTTTGATGTAATGGATGAAAAACCAGTCAAAATAAAAGTGAAGGAATAGGAATTGGTGGTAATGAATATGGGAGGAAAAAAATTTTATAAACTATAAATTGTTATAGTTAATTGAGATCAAGTATTTACAGCAGTATTCATGCATGTACCTTCCTTCTTGCATGGAAAGACATTCCATTTTCAATATATTTCATGTGACAATTCTGGGCAGGTATGTTATTTCATACAGCAGGATAATATGATTCATCAAGCTATTTGCAGATGATGGGATGAAACAATAATAAGAAATAATGGGTGATTAATAGTCAGCTTAAATTCAGTGTCAGATCTTGATGTAATTTTCTGATTCGGATATGGTGGATGGGATTGCAAAACTTCTCTCCATCATATTCAAGAAGTCATGGCGGTCTGGTGAAGTTCCTACTGGTTGGAAAAGAGGAAACATAACCCCCATCTTTAAAAAGGGAATAAAAGAGGGCCCAGGGAACCACAGGTGAGTCAGTCTCACCTCTGCGTGGCAAGATCATGGACTATATCCTCTGGGAAATCATGCTAAGTCATATGGAAAATAAAGAAGTGATTGCTGACAGCCAACATGGCTTCACCAAGGACAGATTGTGCCTGACTAATATGGTGGCCTTCTACAATGAGGTCATGACCTTGGTAGATAGAGGAAGGGCACCCGATGTCATTTGCCTGGGCTTGTGCAAAGACTTTGATACCATCTCGCATGACATCCTTGTCTCTAAACTGGAGAGACATGGATTTGACGCATAGACCGCTCGGTGGATGAGGAACTGGCTGAATCGTCACACTCAGAGAGTGGTGGTCAAAGGCTCAGTGTTTGAGTGGAGACCAGCAATGAGTGGCATTCCTCAGGTGTCAGTGTTGGGACCTGTGCTGTTTAACATCCTTATTAGTGACATGGATGATGGCATCGAGTGCACCCTCAGCAAGTTTGCTGATGACACCAAGCTGTGTTGTGCAGTCAACAAGCTGGAGGGAAGGGATGCCATCCAGAGGGACCTGGACAGGCTGGAGAGGTGGCCCTGTGCCAACCTCATGGAGTTCAACAAGGCCAAGTGCAAGGTCCTGCACCTGGGTTGGGGCAATCCCAAGCGCAGGTACAGGCTGGGTGGGGAATGGATCGAGAGCAGCCCTGAGGAGAAGGACTTGGGGGTACTGGTGGATGAAAAGCTGGACGTGAGCCAGCAGTGTGTGCTGGCAGCCCAGAAAGCCAACCATATCCTGGACTGTATCACAAACGTGGCCAGCAGGTTGAGGGAGGGGATTCTCCCCCTCTATTCTGCTCTGGTGAGACCCCACCTGGAGTACTGTGTCCAGCTGTGGAGCCCTCAACATAAGAAGGATATTGACCGGTTGGAGAGTCCAAAGGAGGACACGAAGATGCTCAGAGGGCTGGAGCACCTCTTCTGTGATGAATGGCTGAGAGAACTGGGCTTGTTCAGCCTGGAGAAGAGAAGGCTCTGGGGAGATCTTATAGCAGATTTCCAGTGAAACCCAAAACAAACAAATAATTTCAAACCCTAATGCCTTAGATTGTCTGAAGATGCAATTTCACATCAGGACTGTACAGATAGATACTACTGCACTTGGTTGGAGAGTAGCATATTTCTCATGAGAGGCCTCTTCATCATCATTACATCAGTACAGTGTAATGACAAATAAACATCTGGGCTTAGAATGCCAAAGTACTTGGAGGCAATATTTGCCTTTTTCTCATCTCTGAGAGAGCATCTCTCTCCTCCTTGGGTGTTTGGCCTCATTCTGAAAATTTTGTATTGCTCGGTCTGATATCTTGTCACCTTTTAGAAACAGCTCCATTTTGCTTTTCTCATCTTTCTCATCTTTCCTTGACATTGCTTAGATCCTGAAGTATTTCTGAAGATTCAATTCCTGTTAAACTGTGAGCTTTTGAAGTAAGCATATGTATATTTAGAATTTACTGATGCTTCTTTGAAGAACTATTCTTGCACTCTTTGAATAGCTCTAATGAGTTTCCTTAGTTTGATTTAGAAACAACACAGCTCAATGTTACTGTAGAGACTCCAGGTATGTTTAATAATACATCTGGTGGAAATGTTTGATACTGCAAAAGAAAAAAGAGAAAGTCTGATTTGGGGGGATTTATTTTGTTAGTGAACTGGCAGACAAAGAACAAACTAAGAACAAAAGCTGAAGCGACACCCTACCATTTGACATGATAAATATTGTTTAAAGATGTCTGACACCAACCAGATGCACTGCAGATAATAGGCTTAGTATAGGAAATAATTTTTGATTTTACATGAGAATGAGTCAGCATGTTATTAAAAAATGGGATCTCTTGTGTTAATGAAATTAATTAAACAAAATCACTTCCAGGAATTACCTTGGGGAGGAGGAATATTACCCCCCTGACTCAGTAAAGAAAACTTCCCTTTCATTGATAGTTCTTAGGTAAATGTATTAGGAAAGCTTTGGGATGTCATCCTTATTTTCTTATTCCACTGTGCCTTAGATCTCCAGGTATAGTAAAAGTCCTTAAAACACACTAGTGGCAACAGGGACTATGTCAGAATTCATTACTGTGGTGCAAATTGAAAAGCATTCTGTTAACATATCTGGTTTTATTCTGGGATTACATTTAGAGAGGACTCTCTTGTCCTGGAAAAAGTAACCAAAGTGATGTACAACTCAGATAATACCTTTCAGGAATTTGGCACAGTTTAGTGAAGTCCCTAGCTTGATGTTTGCACATGAATAGACATACTTCAGAAGTAATCTAAGAACTGGATAAGAAGAGAAAACTGACCAAGCTGTTGTTTAGTTCCTCTCTAGTCAATTCAGCCGCAAAATATGGTATCAAACACATTTTGAATAAGAATATTTGTGCTTTCAGTATGACCTTGGTTCTTCTCCTGTTTTTGACATCCCTTCCATCTTCATCCAAATACTGTTATTAGCAGAAAATATTGACTCTAGTTACATAAGTACTTCTGACTGACACTGATCACTTAATATTAATCAATTTTTTTTAAAATCACATGGAATGCCAACTAAATATCAACTATGGTTTATAGAAGTGCTGTCCCTGAAACTCCATAGTCTGATAATTTGGTGAAAACATTTTAATTTTCTTATATTCAGCCCCGTGATATTTTTTCTGGAAATGGAAGTGTGGTAGCTTTCCCTGTTTTGTGGGATAAGCTAGATAAGTTTTGGTTCTTTATTTCCCTTTCTCTAGCTGGGGAATAATAGTTACAACCAGTGAAATAAAGGCAAATTTGTAGTTCACTAGCTAGTGTGTAGTTGTGTTCAGTATAGATATCTCTCTGCAATGAAGTAAAAAACCGAGAGTACCTTCTAATTATGGTATCCTTAGAAGAAAAAAGACAGCTATAAGTAAATAATGTGATACACTCTAATGTCCTTGCATATGCATATGAAAACTTAGCCTATGTAAAGAAGCCCCAAAAATATTATATATATTCATGTGGTTTTTACCAGAGGAGTAATACATGAGAATCAAATAACTTCCAAGTTGTGTTACCAGTGATTTTTCCAGTTCTACCTTAGTGTTTTCTGCATTAACTTTGTTTCTTTGCTTGGTTGTAAAACTTGTTTTGTTGTTCTGGATAAATTATTCAGAGGGAGTATAAGATGTGTTGATGACATCTGTTTAATATTGAATTTTTACCTACAGAGGTAATGGTTTGGGAGAACTAAAAACCATTTCAGAATATAATAAAATATATAATTGTAAATATCTCTTCTTCCAGATAGATTTGGAGGCATTTGCCTTTATTACTTTCATTGCTATGTTTACAGGAGACATCTCCACCTCCCCACCAGAAGTGCTCAGCATCTACATCTCAGTGGTGATGGGTACGCTTATATACCAAACCAAAGGAGTTATCTGGTAGTTCTGGGGTTGGTCTGGCCCTTACAGGTTTTTTTTCTACTGAAAAAACATTCACCAGGAATTTGAGATCAGTCTCATAGCACCTAAATAAGATGTAACTCGGCACGGTTACCTCTATGCCTATGCTTGTATGTGTTCTCAGATCAATTAGTGAGTAACAGTGATTGCTTTAAAGCAAGGAAAATGTTTTGTGTTCTGTGTGGGAAAGACTTTAAGTGTGTAATTGTGTTCCCAGTTAAACATGCAATTGCCAGTTCTAGCTGGGAACTCAGGTGCATAATGTCTGAAAAATTGCTGTTCTTTCAGTGCCTATGTCAAGTCAGCAGTTATGCACCTGCAAAAATGCCTTGTTTCTAGATTTGTTGAGTAAATGTCCCATGATAATTCCCTAAACATGCACCAAAGTGGAGTTGCTCTTTTTCCTGAGGATAGGATCTTGGTAGTTTTATTGTTTATTTAATTTTTTTTTTTTAACTTTATCATGTATTTAATGTGCTTTTCTAGTAAACAAAAGCAAAAATTGCCTTGTGCTTTTGAGCCAGTTAACTGTTCATGACAATAAGAGAAGCTCCAATCTGGGACCAGGGACATTTAGGAATTGTCAATTTTATTTTTTTTTTTCTTAAAATTATGTCTTGAGTGATGGTGGAGGAAAAAAAGCCACACACACAAAACACTGTTAAAGGGCAAACAAGGCAGGGTTGCAGTAAAGCAAATAAAGCTGCTTAGCTTACATCTTCCAAGTGCCATAGGGAGTAGCTGCTAGTCAAATGTACAATTTATTCAACTATAAAGACTCTGAAGAGGTTTGTCTTGAGTGTTTTGTTCATATGGAGAAATATGTTCCAATAAAAAATAATAATAAAAAAAAAAAACACCCCACAACATTCAGAAACTTGCAGCATTGTCTGTGAGTTCAAGTTTGCATGTAGCTAACTTGCAAGTAAATTGTGCATTTTATAGTTCAGGAGTTACCCTGGGAAAAAAATAGGAAGACCTAGACATCAGCTAACACCTGGGAGATGTTGCAAACCTAGACACATCACAGATTCAAAAAAGATTAATAATTTTCTTAAGTTGTATCAGTGCAGTTGCTACTGAGTGCTATGAGAAGGGTGACGTTGAGGCAGCTCTGGAGGCAGGGCAAGGAGAAAGCAAGGGAAAGGGAAAGTGGAGGAGGTGAAAGACGAGAGATGGAGGTCTGAGCATATTGCCAAGGTAGGAACAAAAGGATAGGGGCCTGATGGAATGGGAAAACCTGGCCGTGTAGCGTTGCTTATAGAGCAGAGGTGGTGGTGGTGAGAAACAGAGGATGACATTGGTGGGAAAGAGGGAAACTGCAAAACATAGAGGCAAATTTAGGATGTTAATCATAGAATCATTTAGGTTGGAAAGGAGCCTTATGATCATCAAGTCCTACCATAAATATAACACTGCTAATACTACCACTAAACCATGTCCTCAAGTACCTCATCTACATGTCATTTAAGTATCTCCAGGGTTGGTGACTTAACCACTTCTTTGGACAGCCTGTTCCAGTGTTTTACAACCCTTTCAGTCAAGAAATTTTTCCTTATATCCAGTCTAAACCTCTCTCCATGTAACTTGAGCCCATTTCCTCTTGTTCAGTTGCTTGTTACTTGAGAGAATGAGACCAAAACCCACCTCTCTGCAACCTCCTTTCAGGTAGTTGTAGAGAGTGATAAGGTCTCCCCTCAACCTCCCTCACCAATTAGTTTTTAAAATGTGTTTGAACTATCTTCAGGAGGATATTTTGCTTTCTATTTATTATTGTTATTGAGACTTCAGAAGTGTGTGTGGAGCGGGGAAAAGATGGCAGAAAAAATCAGGCTGTTCACATTCAGAGCATGGCTGGCATGCTGACCTCAGGGTACCCTGCAGCAGGACCCAGCAGGCACTGCAATAAAGGGGCAAATAGCCTTTTCACTTTCAGGCAGGGGATGTGCTGGGTGGTGTTATCTACACAGCATTGCTTGCCCTTCAGAGAAAGGGCAAAACCTGTTCTGCTGGTATGGTGTCTGGATAGGGCTCTAAGCAGGGTTGATCACAGCAGGGAGAGGCATGTCAGTTCTTTCTTCATAGCATGGTTGGAGCGGATTGCTCTGAATTGTTCCACCCTGATGGTAAGTGCCTCTCACATTCAGACACATCTCCAGGCTTGCAGCAATCCTTCCTGCCTCCATCCCCTCAGTATGTAAACTTAGGCTAGTAGCTCTCTAATGCAGATAGTCTTTATCTGTCAAATGTGGTCATGTCCCAGAGGACAGTCAGTCTTTCTGCTGCATGCTGGCATCCAAAGGGTAGGAATTCTCTACTTGTGTCTGATGGTCTACTTGTAAAAATTCAGATGTATGGAGCCATCTTGGGGTGCTCATAGGGTAATAGACTCATCATTATTTTAGGTGTATGAAGCTTCTTTCCTGCCTGTTTGCAAAGCATTGCAGTACAGTATTTTAGATATAATTCTTGGCTGTTTCTTTCATTGCTGAGGTTCCGTCTTGTCATTGATAGAAGCTGTGGCCAGCTTGATACTAAACCGCAGACCAGCCTTTTCTCCTGGTGTTGACACCAGTTAAGCTCTGTGGGACCTGAGTGTGGCCACATGTGCCTGCCTCCGTGAAACTGCATGTTATTCCTCCTCATATCGAGATAACAATGGTACAGAATTCCTGCAGGGGGACATGAGTCCTCAGATACTTTGACTGATCTTGGTACTCTTGGACAAAGAATTAATGAGAAATAGAAAAGGGAAAGTAACAGTCATTAACCATGCAGTGATAGTTTCAGAAATGTAACACCTCTGGGACTGGCCTTCTCTGGATCTTTTCAACCATGAGCCTTTTCATTTGTGAACCAGTTTGTAAGTTGGTATTTTAGATCCTGAAGCACTCTCAGACATTTTGAAAGAGCTTTTCTGGAAAGGATAAAACATGTCTGCACTGTCTGTCTTAGACAAGTGAGCTTTCATCACACTGAAGACCAATCCCTGCCCACCGCAGGTGATGTACTAGTTCAGTTGACCTTGACTGTCTAATGAGCAAGTGCTGTGATTAGATCCCTTGATTTGTGCCCAGGTGTAAAAATTAACAAAAGATTGCATAGGAAACCACTAATGACTCTTCTCTCCTCAGTTTAACTGTCAGTGGATTAATTTCCCTGCCTTGCCTTTATGGAATAGATGGGTACAATCCTAACCAAAACTCTTGTCAAGTTAACATCAATAAATCGAATTTTCTCCTTCCCCCTCAAAGACAGCAGCAATGTTCTCCTTTCTGCAGGGTCATTAGACAGAAAGGGAATTTTCGTCCTTCTCCTGTCTATGAAAGAGAGAGATGGGGGAAACCCTGTCGTTCAGCAAAAGCTGGACACCAATTATATTTCTCTAAGTAATCAGCAGAGAACATTTATCCTTCTTAAATGGAGGCCCATATGCTCATTGATTGTAGCTATACTGTACAAGCTGCTGTTTTTCATGCACCGTGTTAGGGGAGTTAAAGAAAGCTGGAGGGAATAAATGTATTTGCAATATTAAACCTTTTATTGTAGGAGCAGAAAGGCATTTGTGATCATTGAAACTGTCAGGGTTTACGGCAACAAACTGGAACATTCAGGTAGAATGACCCGTGACCTGATGATTGTATGTATCTCTCATCAACAATACAGATGCACTTAGCAGGTTTAGGGTGAGC
The DNA here is from genome assembly GCF_000690775.1 of Eurypyga helias. Lineage (NCBI taxonomy): Eukaryota > Metazoa > Chordata > Aves > Eurypygiformes > Eurypygidae > Eurypyga > Eurypyga helias. Next base: position 70,534 of record NW_010226229.1, read on the forward strand.
ACGTATTTAGATATTGTTGTATTAGGATGCTGCTGAGACACGTAGAAGTTTAGGTTGTTAAACCTTTTGCCAGGAAGTGATTGTTTGAAATTATGTATGAAAGATGAAGGACAAGGTTTACTTAAACACATATCCTAGAAATAGCATGCATGTCTCAAGTATCTTTAATAATGTGAAAATTTTTTTGCTATTTGGATTGGTGTAGTTGTAAGAAAATATATTGTATCTTCACTTTGTAAAATGCTGCATGTTATTCAGAGATATTGTGTGTATTTTGAGAAAGTAAGTACTTCTAGAAGGGCAAGGATATATGGATTTTGAGGAAAAGAAAAGCTGTTTTACAAAATACTTCAAGATGTAGAGGAAATTGTGGTGGACATGTGGCTCTAAATGGCACTGAGAATTATCTCTCATTAAAGATGTTCACACATGAGGGTTACAGAATGCTGAATTCTGTCATTAGGGAAATTTTAAATACATTTTTGCGAAACTGAAGATTTTTGGAATGTCACAAAATATCTTGATGTTTACTTGCTTATGAGAGTATCTGTCATAACAAATGTAACTGTTACTTGTCTGTATTTGTAGGAGCACAAAGAGAATCTTCCAGTATGTTTTTAATCAATTGTGTTTCTATTCCATATGTCAATAACATCTGTATATTCATAATTTATGCTAATGATGGTGTCTCAGGACAAAGCTGATCTTTGTACTTATAAACATCTTGGAATTTATTGCCAGATGTGACTGTCATAAAGCACTATTTGACTGGAATTTATTAAACTATTAACAAATGTTTAATACCTCAGAGGGGACTGTCAAAGGTGTGTGCTATTATCTAACCATGTCTAGACTAGTTGTCAGACTAGCAGAGGAATTGGCAAGTCTGCAGTTTTTAGTTAACATTAGAATAAGTGACTTGAACTACAAAGTGAAGTTTGTGATATTCAAAAATATCAGGTAATCTTCATATGTTTTAACTTTGATTATGATCTTTTTTGATCATAATTACAATGTATGGGAGTTTTATGACATTAATACAGTACTTCAGTGAGAGATGCTGTGAGAATGATAGTGTATTACCACTGAGCAGTACTGAGTATTTCAACTATTTGTATGTATTTAATGTGAGCTTTTTAAACCTATTCCTGATTTTCAGATTAGGAGGGGGAAAAAAAACCAAACACGTAAAAAAACCACTAAAATTTCTGAAATGTCCTTTTCTGAGTGACTATGATCAAGTCCCAAAGTTTGCCAAAGTCATTATGAGTGTCTCCTTTGATCCCTGTGACCTTTGGATCAGGTTGTAAGCATTTCATGTTTTGCTGTAATTTCTATCTTCTTTCTTTGGCATAGTGACATACTTGGAATGTGTCCTGAAGTGCTCTGGGAAATGAATTGTTTTGCTCCTAAAAACTTTAACTCTACTGGACTTTCATTCTTTGCTTTGAAAAAGCATTTAAGCATCAGGGCATTTCCTAGTTCCAACAGACATAAGTTATTAAGTTAGTCGATCTCAGTGATGTTTTTCATGTAAACATTTGCTATCTATATGAATCTTTTTTCATTATATTGACAAAAAGAAGAAAAAACACTTTAAGCCATTAAAATTAGCTAATGATTTGTTACACTGAAGTAAATTACAGTGTTCAAAATGAATTAAAAAATGAAAAAGTCCTATTTCCACAAAATACTTTCTTTGTGCAAACAGCAGTATTACTCATAATTAGTATTCACTCCAGCTTTACTACACTGAATATCAGGGAAAGTTGGGTATATCTCTGTATCCAAAAAGTCGTCATGTTTACTGAAATTCTGTGCTATTTAGCACACAACTTAAAACAGAGAGATTGTGGATTCACTGCATATTTATCTACAGCAAAGTAAGTTTCTTTCAGTTGGAACTAATTGAATTCCACTCTTTTATAGGATTTCAGGGAACACTGGGTGGGGTTGTTAGAATCATGTTTGTTTTAATCCCATGTTCTCTCTTTAGCTCTGTATATTAGGTTTCCACTTAGGTTTTTATGTGCCCACTGATAATAATAGAAAATCTCTGCATGATACTACAGCTTCAAGTGGATTGGGATGTGATTACCTAAGAGACTGTTGATCTTGCACAAACATGTTTCCACAGCTGTTAACAGCAAACTCAACCAGGGTGAGTTTGGTGCATGGGAAAGAGGAGTCAGGAATGCATTAGTTTCCTGCAGCTTCTGCCTTCCCACTTGGTTTGCAATACCAGTATTTTCAGGTGCCTGCCTTCTTACCATCTATGTATGTAACTTCCGAACTTTCTTGTGGCATCCAGATTTGGGATTGGCATCTACAGTGGCTGATTTAGTCTCTGCTTAAAATAAGAACCAATGCAAATTGCTAAGGCAACACTGCAGTCCATTTCTTCCTTCAGCTTTGAAGAATTTAGTATGTTTTTTGGTTTGATCTTTTTAATGAAAGTGTGTCTTTCACGTTATTCTGTGCATCTGAGGATTAAGCTTCAAAAACTCTGGAGAAAAAGACACAGTTATTAAAATGTAAGTAAGAAGTTAGTGTCCACCAAGTTTTGGTAGCATCTACCAAGTTCTGCTTAACACTTTTTAATACTTTGAGGTGCATGTAAATACTGTATTAGTCATGGTCACTGAACACTTTTCTACTGGAACAGTGATGAATTTGTCCACATGCATTTGCCTGTTGTGTTCAGCAGTTGACACTGCATTCAAATATGAAGTGTGCTTAGGAACTGCAAAACATAGGTTTAGGCTGCTTGTTTCCAACTGTGTCATCCGGGTGATTGGCTCTGTCCTCCTCTCCGACCTCTTGTCCAGCTCTGCTGCTCAGAGCTGTAGCAGCTGTGAAATTGTCCATAGGGGCTAGCAAAGGGTTAGACGGCTGCTGGGTAATTATGCAGATGCCACTATTAGGAATTTAGCTCCCGGTTTGATGTTTGGAAACATACAGCAAAACAGGATTCAGATTTTTTTTTTTTTCCCCACAGTCTCGCTGCAGACCACAAACTTGCAATGCTTTTAAAAGACTGCCTATAGGTATTTTCTTGGAACATAAAACTAAACTTTCATACACTGGCCCCCAAAACACTATCTCCTAGTGCTGTTGTTACTTACATTTTGTATTTGTGGGTCAGAGACCTAAAACAAAAAAAAAGAAAAAAAAAATCTTTGGCTTTCCTCCAGATAAAAGTATTATATTTATTTTCTTATTCTTGAAACAGTGAAAATTAATCCAAGCCAGTAAGATGGTATTTCATATTATTAACAGAACTGAGTCTGCACCAAATCTCAGAGCATAGAAGCAGTCCATAACCAGATGAGACTTGGCTGTTTCTTTCTCTGTCACTTTTACAGCAAGGTTTGCAACCTCTAACCAGCTACCACCACGGCCCGTACATCAAGACTTGATTCCTTTCTGCTCTGGTGCTGGTGGATGCTGAGTGCTTGCTCTCTGCTGGGCCTTGTGGTTCATGCTCTTCTCCCACTGAGATCTGGAGGCTTCTGTGCAAGAAGAAGTTTTTGAGATAAAACTCCTGCAGAGCTTATAGGCGCACCACTGGCTGAAGTCCCTCAGTGGTACAGTGTTTGCCATTTGGGATTTTAAGTCCAGAAATGTTAGGGGATTGATAGAGATGTTCCTTAATGAAATATTCAAGAAGTCTTGGGCAAATCTGGGTGACATGATGAACTTGAGATCAGGATAACTTTCGTGGTGTGGTGTTTTGTAATGACTGCTCTATCCAGTGCTAACAGCCAGCTCTAGTAGTTACTGCATGCCTCAGTGCCAGTTTACTTTGATGGCATGTGGTGTTAAAGAATGAGTATTACTTGGTGTTGGATGCATCCTTGTGTTGAGTTCCTTAGAAATAACTTAAGCCAGCTATCAATACCTCTACAGTGAATTACACCTCACTTACATTAGACCCACTGCTGTGTATTTACACTGCAAATTACAGGGTGACGGCTGAGCTATTCGATCTGACACAAAACCAGTCAGCTTGAGTACCAGTAGTAGCATTGCTGTATCTGCTCCAGAACCTGCTGAAGCCTGAAATGCTACAGAGTGTAGGAGTAGAGGTATCAAAATCTTGCTGTGTGGGAGAGCCATTCCATGAGGGACCTCAGAGAAGAAGTTGCTCTGGATTTATTGTGATATGTGAATGTTCACAGGAGAAGTGGTGAGTGTGTTGTTCCTCATCAAAAAGTTTCTGTTTAAAACAGCAATAAAATTTGGCATGTTGTCAGAACCTGATTTTATGATGGCAATATTATAATAATGTTGACTTTTAATTAAATGAAGTTGACATATTTTAAGTCTGCAGATTAACCATCTGTTGCTGCATTAATGAATATCCTTCATGGCATCAGCTCAGGACCCATGTTTTGTTATATTTTGCTTTTATTTTTTTTCAATTTCCCCAGATAGCTTTCTGAATCATATATTTGTTGATTAAAGTATGAAATATTGGCCAGAATCAATTTGGATTAGGCATTTACCCACTGCTGGGAAATGAACTTTGTGCACAGAATTGTATTTTCTGTATTTCTGCATTCCTTCTTGATTAAAATGTTTCTGAGCAAGAATTCTTGGTAGTCTTTACTACTTCCTTGTGCCAAACACCTTCCTTTGAACAACACCTTCTGACTTATGGTTTGTGAGAAATCTCTGGTGACATACATATCTTTTGCATACACAATTAAACTTGGAAGTTCTGATTTTCTTTATGAAGGTGGGGTGTTTCAAATGACTGTTAACTTAAGGAAAGTATCTTCATGTATGTTTTGTATATTGAATTTTTATCTTTAGCACCAGATGTATTGTGCATAAAACAAATATTGTTTTGTAAAAACAACTTCTGCAACCAGCAGCAAAACAATATGCTGAGTTTCATAATGACAAAGAAAGTAGCTGTAAAGAAGACATTAAGCCATAATTTGCAGCTGCATCTTGCTTTACTTTAAGTATTTATACTGCTTATTGCTGATATGAAATCTCTGTTTATAAAGTGAATTAATTTTACTATAACTTAATCTAGATGAGCATTATTTATCCTCTAGTGTCCTTCTATAGGAAGTTGTTCAGATATTGAATATGCTTTCTGACTTAATTTCAGAATGTCACTTCTTTGTAGATTGTTACTGGTTTTGTCTTCTATGAAAATTCTTTTGTGATCACCAACTCAGCTGTGCTCCTTTCTTTGAGTGCCAGAGATCTGACATTCAGTTTTGTTTCTTTTGAGAGGAAGCTTAAAATAATGGAAACAATCCAGCTGGTTTTCATGGAGCACTATTACTGGTGACTGGGGAGATGAGGAGGGACAAGTCCTCTGTGAACAGTAGGTGAAGAACAAGTGGCCTCTTAGATCAGACTTCTGATGTTGGTCCCATGCAGAAAGCAGATCATGTTGAGCACAGATGGAAAGAGTCGGTCTGGTAATGGAATTTGCAGTGTATTTTTTCCAGCCCTGTGTTACAGATCTTAGTCCTTGTGTTATCCTCAAAACAAATTGGCTTTTTTTTTTTTTTTTCCACCTAGCTTAAGGAGGTATCATAGCTAACAGAAGCATGTGAATAGCTTGATACACATCATCAATTTTTTTTTTCACAGAGGGTGTGCTGGTTCTTCTGGGATCTCAATAAGAAAGGCACAGACACTAGAAGTTGATTAACAAGTTTATTGTGTAAAGACTGGAAGTAGTAGAAAAGGTGATAGCAATAATAGAAAAGTGGAGAGCAGTCTTACATCCCTTCTGATATTAAGAGGAGTATTAAGAAAAGTGATAGCAAACTTAAGCCCCTTCTGGTGCTGGGAACCTGCAAACAAGGAGTTGACAAACCCCTTCAAGTTGATCATGCTGTGCAGATCTCATCCATGATGAGGTTTGTTGGCATTGTGGTCTTTGGAGGTTGCATAAGATTTTCTTAAAAGTAATTAATCATATTCGTAGTTGCTGCTGTCGGGTAAAGGACTGTTATGTCTAGGTATGCTGCTTAATCTAAAGGTAAGACAAGGTATGTAGACTGTGTCATGCACATGGACTAGATGGGAACCATATACAGGCTCCTCCGTTTATGAATTGATCAGCTACATTTGCAAAGAAGCCACAAAGGTCGTCTGAGAGAAGTGCATTCCTATGTGTCTCCATAGAAACAAGTTCAAGGCAGTCATGCTATATGCTCAGGTTATACAGGGGTTACTCATGCTAACATATGGATCTCTACAAGCAAAGCCTGTGGCTATACTCTCCCTAGGTTCTACCTAGAATCACTGTCTCCTCATTACATCTTCTGCAGCAGCACACTACAGATTCCCAGCTGGCTTGCAAAATAGCCAGATATAGATAAGGTGACCTGGAGCAGCCCTTTTCATGGCATGGTGTTTGCCTACAAAAATCTCATGGTGTGATCCAGATATTCCCTTTACTACATGAAGATGAGTGATAAGCAACTTGGACAGGCATCCTGTTCTACCGAGGTCACCTTCTCTGCAGCAAGGGTCACAGTCTGACTCTGAGGGAGAGGGCAAGAGCTCTGTGCCTGAACTGCACAGGGGGAAGGTCTGACATGCTGATAATTTAAAATCTTTAAAAGTCAGACGCCATCTGAGTCAAGATGGATATCTGACAAAATAATGATGAAGTAAAAGTAACCCCGTCTAGGGCTTTTGAGTCAACAACGACATTTTAATATTAATTTTTCATTTTAAAGAGCAGCCTTTGAAAACATCATTTCTATATATGTGCAGGCATACGGCACGGTATTTTGCATTAATTTGATTAATTTCACATTTAATAATGTCCTACCGCAAACAGAACTCACCAGTTAACTGCTGAATTTATTCTAACATTTTAAGAAAAAAACCCTCTTCAGCATGAAAGAAAACTATTAGAGGTTTGGGTTTTTTTAGGAAGGGGGAAAAAAGCTTTGCACTTTTGTTAGTATAAACATTGTTAGGCTTTGATATACACAATTTTCATGACTAATAACTGATTGATATCATTCATCAGTATAATTTGAATCATTGTTATCCTGAAGGGAATTGCCTGGTTAAAAATATTTATCTCTTGAAAAGATGACAGAATGCCAACATATGAAGGAATTAGCAAGTCAAATTTTTCTAAATTCAATGCAAAAACAGAAAGTAAAAAGGTTTTCTTTTCCTCTTGCAGCAGCAGAGTGTGAGGAGCTCACCTCCCCCTCACTGTATTTTCCTTGCATTGGAAAAAAGAATCTTAAACTACTTGGTGAGCACTTTTAGTTCTGAGATCTCCCCAGTAAACAAGCTGTCAATACTGATCAATCCAAATGCCAGTTTATCTGTGAAAGGGCTTGTGCCTCAGCTACTATTAACGACTTCTGATAGAAATTAAGTTCATATTCTTCTTATAGGTTTTCCTTCTCATTGTTACCACCCGCTCAGACACATTACAGCAATCCCTCTGGAAGCCAAGACTTCACTCTGTGTCTGTCTGTCACTCTCTCAAATTCCCTCCCTTCAGCTCTTGAATATCAGTCTATTTAAACAGAGAGCTGCCCTGTAGCTGTAGCTGCTGTCTCTTTGGAGGCAGTTTAACCCAGCCTGGTGCTGTGTGGTTTGACAATCTGAAACTGTGGGAAAGATCTGTGAAATTTAACTGATCTTCCACCAAGAAGGCAAGGTCAGGCTTCAAAGCCCCAGTCCTTTGGCAATGAGCTCTGCAGCCAGCTGAAGGACAGCAGTTGTTGCAGGTAGTAGCACAAGCGAACACAGCTCTGTGTGGTTGCGCTGTGTTGCAGGTGCCAAGATGATGGTAGACTAAAGAAACCTGTGGAGGCAAAGCAGTGGAGGTTTCCAGGGAAACCCAATTTCTTGAATCTGAATGAACACAGAATACAAAATATCGACATAAAAACTGTAATGCTTCATTTCCTGAGTATGCAAACTCAAAACAAATAAAAAACATTGTCAAGCTTTATTGTTTCCCTCTGCTTTGGAAATTCTGTTAAGTTTAACGTGATGAGTTCCATTTGTCTATGGAGCTTATTCCTGCT
>NW_010226229.1:78653-88771 GCF_000690775.1 Eurypyga helias
CTTAAAGATCAGCAAGTCCAACTCTAAACCTAACACTGCCAAGTCCACTACGAAACAATGTCCATAAATACCACGTCCACATGTCTCTTAAATACCTCCAGGGATGGTGACTCAAACATTTTCCCTGGGCAGCCTGTTCCAGTGCCTGACAACCTTTTTGGTGAAGAAACTTTCCCTAATACCCAATCTAAACCTTCCCTGGCACAACTTGAGGTGCTTTCCTCTTGTCCTATTGATTGTTACTTGAGAAGAGAGACCAATCTCCTTTCAGGTAGTTGTAGAGACCAATAAGGTCTCCCCTGAGCCTCCTCTTCTCCAGCGCTCCCTCAGCCACTCCTCACAGGACTTGTGCTCCAGACCCTTCCCCAGCCTCATTGCCCTTCTCTGGACATGCTCCAGCACCTCAGTGTCTTTCTTATAGTGAGGGGCATAAACTGAAAATGGTATTCAAGGTGTGACTTCACCAGTGCCCTGTACAGGGGGCACAATAATTTCCTAGTCCTTCTGACCACACTGTTCCTGATGCAGGCCAGGATGCCATTGGCTTTCTTGGCCACCTGAGCACACTGCTGGATCGTATTCAGATGGCTGTCAGCCAACACCCTCAGGTCCTTTTCCACCTGGCACTTGGCCTGGTTGAACCACATATGATTGTCCTCAGCCCATTGATCCAGCCTGTCCAGATCCCTCTGCAGAGCTTTCCTACTGTCAAGCAGATCAAGAGCACCACAAAAAAGCATGTGAGGACTCCAAAATGACTATGCTAAGACTCCACACCCAGCATGTTTTTTGGTTACGTTTCTTTTAGCTTGTGCTGGTTAGTAAGGAGTTAGTGATTTGCGGTTTGGTGGACAGAGCATAATGGAAGGTGGAAAATTCACTGGCTGGAAATAATGTTTTGGTAAATAAACTTGACAGCAAAAGTTGATCCAGAAAGATTACATTAAAATATTTCCAAGAAGTATGTAGCACCATGGAGGCATGCTAGTTTGGCATTATATTCCATATAAAGTATACAACATTGCTGCATTCTTGTGAATCTGAAGTAATTTGTTCTTGTGTTTGACTTTGTTTATTTAAGTGTGGAGTTCTGTTTAACAAAAAACTTCAGGGTTGAACTGCAGACTTCTAGTCTTCTGGTTGAAAGCAAAACATTTTAGGGGGCAAATAACGTGAAGTGCTGCAGAATTTGGGGGACACTCATATTCTCTATGGTCTGAGCTTGTTTTGCACAGCAATTCCCTTTTCCGGTGATGGGAGCAAGAGAAAAAAGTAGTAGAAGTATGCTAGCATAGTGTGAAGCCTCAGTGAATACCCCCTACCCTGAGAAAGGTGGTTTTCATCTGGGAAAGAACTGTGACCTAAATAGGGGCTATAGTAAGTGTGAAGACAATTATCATTTAATTGCATTCATGTCTGGCCTCAATGTCTTGTATGCCCCATTTATCTTCATAGGATGGAAGCTCAACATAAAAAGAAATAACGTCATGGGAAGTTGTTGCTGTAAGATTTTGACAGCCAGAAGGAATTTAGATAAATCCTTCATGTAGCCAGGCAGAAATACTTAAAGGTGATACAAAACTACATTTTTAAATGAGGAAAGTTATGAGGAAAGTTCAGACTTTCATTTTAAAAAGTGGGGTTGGAATAAAATTTGAAATTCTAAGTGAATGAAGACAAGAAAGCACTAGAGGAAGTACAGCTGTAACAACACTCTGCTACACTAAAGCTAATATATGTGGATGTCCAAACTGAGGTAGTTTTGCCCTGTTCTCAATGATGCAACATAGACATGTATGAATTGGATCAATGTCTACTGTCACAGACGTGAACATCTGAAATGAAGTATATTTAACATTATTTAAAAAAAAAAAAAGTTACTCCAGGACTAAACTGTGCTAAATAAATGATATCAGGCACTGTATTAGAAAAGCTTATGGTATAGGCTGCTAGTGTTGATAGATGAGCACAATATTTCTATGTGCATCTCCGTAAGGAGCATAAACAGTAATTTGAAATGATGCAGATGGAATCATGAAGCTGGGGATCTGTTGCCTCTTTTCCTGTTAAGTGTGTGTAAATCTGAGGAGGACTTGTTGCCAGTACATCCATCATTCTGTTTTCTTCCGGAGATAATTGTCTTAAAATATCTGATACTACACTACACACCTTGATTTTTATTTTAAAATTATTATTATTCCCTTTGAATGGGAAATTAATAAAATCATGCAGGTCTTGCCCTTTTAATAAAAAAGGTATTTTTTAAGCTAACTTTTACCTTCTACATGGCTTGTGGTCTCTAGATATTAACAAGTTAGACAGGTATCAAATGCAAACAGAGTAGCATACAGCATGTCTGGTTTGCCTCCTACTGAAGTTTTTCCTTTCAGAATGAAATACATCTATCTGCCTGGTGGGTTTTTTTCAGCATGGTCACTGGCAAATATGGATCTCCAGGGCCAATATAGAGTGCATGACTTCAGATGAACACAAAGTAGAAGGGCATAATGAAAAGTACATCAAGCCATGGAAAAGAAATCAAGTTTAAATATGCATAAACAGTATCTTAATAGCATTGTTTAGTGTTTCTTAACCACATGAGTTACCCTTTCACAGTGTATCCAAGCCACAAGCATTTTCCTTTCCACATGACATAATACCATATGCTGAAACGTTTTTCTACTTCTAACTCAGAACTTCAAAAGTAATCACCATTTCTGACAATGGCAGCTATTTGATTGGTAGCTGAGTTTGATTGATTGTCTTGTATTAAGTATGTCAGAATCATGTTTTGGTTAATATAACTAATATTTATGAAATTTTGTTCCAGTTTGCTGAAATTTACAGTTTATCAACACAAATGCATCCTTCTAATGCAAAACTCAAACGAAAACTGACAGTTTTTCACACAGTGCTTCTTCAGAAACTGTCACTTGATAAATACCATAATCAGCAGAAATTTAGGTTGTTGAGTTCTTAATAGAAGTTTCCTGATATTATTTAAAATAGCTTGCAAATGTAATTATTTAGACATCAACCACATATAAATAACCATGGTCTTCTTGCTACAGGAAGAAAGCTCTTTACAGAAAAATTCAAAACGTCCTTAGATGTACAAACCATGGTTGGTGGTATTTCTGGCTGATGGTGACAGATTGACAACAACAAACATTTGCAAAAATGTGTTCATTATCTGCTAATAATTACCTATTGACTTGTGTGCTTTAAGTGCCTTAACTTTAGCCTGTTGCTGGCAAAGGGGGAGGAACACAAAACTTATTCTTGTTTTCATCCTGAGCACTATGGTTTTAATAGCATTAATCTGAAACATCCTGAATATGAAATGCAGAATGGGAATTTTGGCTTTCTTTAAAAAGATATCATGGCCTACATCTTCTGTCTTCTTTCATGCTGCTTGGCGCTGTTCCAGCAGATAGGAGCAGCAGGGCAGCTGGCACAGTTTACTGCCCAAGGAATGAGTTGGACGGAAGAAAATCCCTCAATGGCATCATGCCAGGAGATCTGTCTTATTTCACTCCTCTTTGCAGCCTGTGATAATTCATATGTAAGAGAACACCTTGGGGAACAGGGGGAGGGGAAAAAATAATTCTACAGGAAATCCCAGAGTCTGGAAAGACTTTGCTTAACTTTATCACACTTGCACACAATTTAGAGCAGCCTTGAGGTAGCTCCAATTTGTCATTTGATGATAAAAGGAAAAGGGGAAGGCCAAGGTATAGCCACCAGTGCATCAACAGGATCAGGATAAGCCCTACTGTGAAACATTTCTCGTGAAGTTATTGAAATTTTGTGTAGAAAGACAGCATGCACGAACTGTAAAGACAAAAATAATAAGTTACAAAGTTTGAAAAATAGAGATAAAACTTCCATACCTGTTCCTCAGCCTGAATTGGGGGCATGGCTAAATTCAGAAATAATTCTTCAATTGGACTAGATGAGAACAGGTAACCTGTGTGACTTCTACTATCAGCCAGCCTGACTTTTGAAGTGTACAACAACAATGGACAGAAATTGCCTATAATCTCATAGGAACCCTATTGGTGCACTCTGTGGTACATTTTCATTCTCAGAGCAAAAGGATATTGAGGAGTATTGAAAAGCTAAATTTCAACACAACTTCAGAAAGAAATGGTCAAGATCGCAGCCAGCTGATCTGTTTAAATTAAGTTGCCAAGGAAACAGTTGTAAACTTTTATGAAATTTTACAGAAATCTTTCTGTAATGTAAATGCATTCATATACATTGAAGGTTGATGGTTGGACTCCATGATCTTAAAGGTCTTTTTCCAACCAAAACAATTCTATGTTTCCAACCAAAACAATTCTAAGTACAAATTGGGTCAGAAAATGTGAACTTTGTATTGCAAAAAATAAAATATTTGAAAGATAGGAGATAACAGAATTAAAACTGCTTTCTATGAGTAATCTGTTACCTTTCTATATATAGTTATGTTGAAACAGTTTTTCCTGTTGGGTCACACATTATTTTCTCAGAAGTGAGGAAATTGTCAGTTGCTTAGTGCATGCACTTGTACTATTCATCCTCCCCGATGTATTGAATGTATGAATGATGCATTCAGTACACTTCATTGCAACTTCTCACTAAATACTCTACATCATCATTTTCAGTGTTGTAGTGGGAATTTTGTATTAGAGGGCCATGGTCTTGAAGTGCTGAATAAACTTTAATGAATTTATGCTAACCATATCCAAAGGAAAATTATTGCCTTATCTCTATTTTACAAATACATGATTGACTCTTCAGAAGGTTACGACCAAAATTGTCAAGTAAACATTTGTTTGAAGAGGCATGATCTGAATTTTCACAAGTATTGAGTTTTTACAGTAGTGTTTCCATTCAAAAAACTGCTTCAATCAAATACAGTTGCAGTTTGAATGCTTAGCACTTCTGCAAATCTGGCCTCAGGTGTTGCCCACTGTGCATGCAGGAAATGAGAAAGACACAATTAGTAGCCATCTGTGAAATGTTTGCCCAGCATCACACTGGAGCTTGATGGCAGAGATGAGGGTGGAATCCAATTCTCAAGAGTAGCATTCAATTGTCTTCACCATCAAACCCTCATTTCTCTTCCATCTGTCTCCAGCTCCATTTATTAACTCCTTGCAGCACTGGCAACAAATGGAGCATGGACAGCAACCTTCAGTACTCAGCCCTCATTCATTCATGTCATATTGTCCCACGCTACACACTGGATGAAGCACTTATCCTGTGGGACAGGAATAAAAAGTGTCTTTGTGAAATTAAAAACTGATAGTGTATAGAGAACCAAATACAGACATTTTGCCTAGGCTTTGAGTACTTGGCATGACATCCTTAATATTCTTCTAGTACAGGTCTTTTGAGTCTGAAATATATTCTTTGATTATATATATCTGTGTGTATTTGCACGTTTGTGTATTTAAACAATTTCTGCAATAATGGCAATTGTTTCTAAAATCACATGCAACTTACACACCAAATACTAGGTACTATGAGGCTTGTAGCTGAGGAGTTAGGAAAGAAGTTGACATTACTATTAGTCTTGGTAGTATTTTAAGCTTGAGAGTAGAAATGAATGGTTCCTAATCTGGAAAATGCAGACCAAAAAGAGAAAAGCAGTCAATACACCCTGGGAGTTAATTCAAAATAGAATGTGAAAATGATAATGCCAAGGAACAATGTTTCAAGAGCAGACCTGAATGGTGAATTCTTTTGCTAACTACATGGAAGGTAACTTAAATACAGAAACAGTAGTTTTGTGTTGTTTGTTGTATGAATCATGTCTTGGTTTCACAGATCTACTCTTCTACATTGAGACAATTCGCCCTGTTACAGTGCCCATCAAGGATCATTAAGGTCTGGAGATGAGAGACAAGGGTTTAGTGGTTTTGGTCTCCTTCAGGTTTCCCCAAGGACCTGATAATAATAGATTCTGTGTCAAGAAAATGTCAGGAAAACAGCTTGAATCTCAGATACTCGGATCACTGCATAATCTGAATCAGTTTGCCAAATGCATTTTCATCAGGATTTAGAACTTGAAAACAACCCTGTAGATTTTCCAGTCAATAGGATGTTCAGATCTATTAGATGAGCTATTGCTTAAGATGTTCAGATAAGTTAGCTGCTTAGATAAACTGCAAAAATAAACACCCAAACCTAGCTGTCTGACATGATACTGCCAGGACGTGGCTGGTGAGCTCTGTTGATAGACTTCAAGGGCAGCAGCAACTGGATGTGGTGTACAAGCAGTACAGCTGAGTTCAGAATATGGGGGTCTGGGCAGAGTCAGGGATGGCTGGGTCAAAGAGTCAAGAGCTGGACTGAAGCCATCAGGGTCTCTGTGGACTTTCTGCCTTTAGGGTCCTTCTGCACTCAGGATTTTCTGTCACTGAAACCAGTTAAAGACAGCTCCTGGTGTTCTCCAGCATCTGTGTAAACATCACTTGCTGATGACTTGTCAGTTGCTGGTCCCTCGTGCATCGCTGCACTTTGGTTGTTAAATGTTGTATTCTAAGTAAACACAGGTGTGCTCCAGCTTGGTTTGCAGCTGAACCGAAGTCCTGTGGCCACCCTGTCACCTGCTGAGGCCTGCGATGTACTCATCATTGCCTGAACAAAGTCATGATATTTGTTTCTTATCATTATTATTTTTAGTTATTCAGAGGCAGAGCAGCAAGACTAAATAATTGTCTAGAGTATTTTCTGTAGATACTTTATTAAACAGAGTCCAGCAAACATAGTTGCAACAACAGTTATTGTGTCTTATGGCTGCTTAATGTCAACATATAAATTGCAAAATTGTGACAGCACTTGGTTATCTGTGTTTTATTACCAATATTATAGAGCATTGGGACTGAAATATTATTAAAAAAAAAAAAAAGAATCTGTCTTGAATTAATGATCCAAATCAGAACTTGACGCTAGAGGTTTTGTGATGTTCTTTCATATACTTAATGTAGTGAACTGAAATGAATGTTTTTACACAGAACTTCAGTCATAGTATATATATATTTCTGGAGGCCTAGTTGGTCAGTATAATAATTATTTGTCTGCACAGGAGCTTCAGGCAAGCGTACTGATTACAAGACTTGGTAATAAACCCATGATGTTGATAAATATGTAGAAAATGAGTGTGTATATATGATTCCAATGGACATACTGCATGTAAATGTTACTGTATCCATTCTCAATCCAAAAGAGAGACAATTAAATGCTTCATAGTAGATAACACACTGTGTTATAATTAGGGATAAAATTCAGGACATCTAACTCAAGACTTTCTGTTCTAACTGCTACTACATGAATCGCTGTTCCTGCAGTAACTTTCTTCCTGCAACAACATGCTCATTTCTGCAGGTGTTGTGTCTATAGAGACTATGTAATAGTGACAAAAGGTACCATTAGGAGAATTCATGGGTGAGTAGAATGAACATAGCATTGTTATATTTGGCTTGCATATCTTGGGATCAATAATGTTAAATGCCTTAGGGAAAGCTCTCCATACTGTCATTTTTAGAGTTAAATTGTGAATATTTGCGTCTAAAAAAACAGTTTTGACTTACGTTTTTCATAGTCTGTATCCTGTGTTTAGCTAGAAAAATTGGGGGGGAAGATCCCAGAGGTAAGAGATTTCATATGTGCTGTAGGTATTGCAGTATGAATTGCTGTTCCATGTAATATGAATTATCTATTGAGCTGAAGTTACTTACCTTTTTTATCTTGTAATTCCTGAGGGTAATTGCCTTCTTAAGCAGTAGACAAGTAGAGTAATAGAATAAAGCTCTCTGGGGAAAAAATAGTATTGATTTGCTCTTGTTTGCAATTAATATAATGTTTTTTCTTCTTATGCTAATGTCTGTACTTAGTTAATTTATTTCTATGCACGTATCTAGACATTCAGTTGCTGGTGACCTTGAGACACCTGGGAGCTGGTACCAGAGAGTAAAAACAGCAGAAGAATTGCAGCTTGTATGTTAAATCTATAATACCTCTTTAAATCCTAGTCAGAAACCATGTATAGCTAGCTAAATGACCTGAAGTTTGGATGTTATCAAACCTGAATTAATCTAACTAAATCAAAGTACTTCTGGATAATTTGGTATACAGAATAACTATATTTACTGCTACTAACCTGTGTAGTGCTGCCGTAGGATTTCATAAGCTTAAAAGGGTTGAGCTGTGATTTCTGATATTAGCATAAGCACTGCTGGAAATAATGTGAGATATATTTGCACTGTTGTGCTTTTGGTGAGACATCAAGCTACAGAACTGGTGGCCATTCTAAACCCTGTGATACTGTTTTGAGAAAAAGTATGTTAAATTTAACATCTTAAACAAATTCCACCATGACTAATTTAAACTGTTTTCCTGAACTTCTGATATGACCTGCACAACACACCTGTGTTCAGGGATTTCTTTTCAACTTAATTTTGAATGAATCTAAGAGTCTTGATGAAGTCATAAAACTATTTTGACAAATCTCAAGAAAAAATGACCTGATTTAATGTTTTATATTGGAGCCAAATAAAAGCAATTTCTCATATGTTGTGAGAGCTCAGGATGTGTTTGAACTTAGATGAATTAAACCTGATAAATGAGTCTCAATAAATCCATGGAGTGCTTGAACAGATCAGTTTTTTCTATAGTTCCCACTACATACTGTGCTGTATGAACACTACTATTAAGTTACAGAAGAGAACTTCCATAATTTATCCCAGAAGTGATTAATACATCATGCTAGACAGCAAGACACTAGAAAAATTATTTTTCTTTTTTTTTTTTTTCTCTGTACCATAAGCATTGGACATCAGAGTTATACATTTGCCATCTGTAGAAGCATAGTGTATCATGTTTTTTGCTGTATTTTCTATTAAATTTATAGAAGATAACTGAAATGTTTAGGGACATGCAGGAGCATTAAAAATACTCCTTTTCAAGCTTAACTGCTACATTGTCAGCTTAGAACATTTATTGACTAAAATCTTTGAATACTGAAGAATTATTTTAAAAAGTAGCATTAATAGCTGGCGAACTTCTGTCATTATTGGACATCAGAGTCTATCCCATGCTCATAATCACCATCTTCAGAAAATTCACCTCCCCCCAAAAAAGCACTTTGTCTATTTCTGCTGTCCAGTTATCATATTATGAAATATTATAAAAGCATCTATGGATTCTTATCAGTAATCACCATGCGCCAGTCTTGAAAGTGTGTCTACTTTGACTTCAGATGTTCATGAACACGTCTGTACTGCACTTATAGGCTTCCCCAGGGATCCAGTTTCCCTGGCTAGAGCCTAGGGGTGTTGGTAGGGTGCCCCATCTGGTGTGTGTGGGTGAAACCTCAAGATCACCCACCTTCCAAAATGTGTGCAAACAGTTTGGATGACTCGCACCTCACAGGAACCCACTTGGAATGACCGAATCCTGCCAACACATCTCTCTAAAGGACATATGGCATGGCCCACACCATCCAACACCCACTGTTTTGGGATGCTTCCACACACAGTGACTTCTTTGGAGAGTTGCTCTCCTGCCTTGCTTTCAATATAGATTGTGTACATGCAAAGCAGTTTTAACAGAGTTATCCACAAAGCCACTTGGAAGGTCAAGAAGGCCTATTCTGAAATAATAACAAATGTTCATGGAAGTAATTCTCGTGCAGAGAAGATTCAGAAAGTGACAAAGAGGCTGCAGTCTGAATTGTGGAATAAGCACATCTTTGGCAGGAGAAGAAAGTGGGAAAGGAAGCACAACAGACTTAAGGAATGGAGGAATGCCTTGTAAGAAAAGTGGTCAAACATCTTGGACATCTGCTCAATTGCAAGCTTCCTTTAACCAGGTCCTTAGACAACCATCAAAACATCATATGGCCAATGGAAAGCCTCTTCCTGGGGAGAGTGTGCCTCAGTCTATCTGCGGCACAGATTTTGGCAGCTACCAAAATATCTTCACCAGCTCGTCTTTCGGGCTGTAAGGTAGCCAGGAGGAACCCACAGTGAGCTACAAGGGTTCATCTGGATCACACTTTCTTTTTCACCCTGAATGATTATTTTTATTTTTTTTATTATCTTTCTGTGAAAGATAATAAAAAGAAT
>NW_010226230.1:0-15855 GCF_000690775.1 Eurypyga helias
CGGTGCCCATCCACGGCACTTGAGCGTGGCTCAGCATCGTTGCGAACAGCACCGGCTACAAGCCGGGAGGCTGAGGGCTGTCCCTGTCCCCATGAAAAGTAGTAAAACTGCGCCCAGCCTCGCCTCCCGTACCGAAGCGTGGCTCAGAGGGACCGGCGCCAGCGGGGGAGGTTCATTCTTCATCCGAACGGAAGCCACTCGCAGCCTTTTGGTGGTGGGCACTGTCAGCGGGGTCACACTTGTCTTAAACCGCTGGCAAAATCCAGCGAACACTTGGGTGTTCCAGAAGCAACCTTTTACCCAGCTTTTCACCCCAAAAGTTCTCTGCAAATAAACACAAGTCCTGTGAAAGTTGGTTTTAAACACATAAAAACTTTGGACACCTTTTTACATTTTCATTCTCTAGATTGAAAGAAGTCAAAACCAAAAAAAAAGGTGGAAAATGTAAGTGTGGAGAAACCAAAAAGCTTTTCGAAAGTATTTTCTTTCTATCTACAGTTCCATTAACAACTGTAAGCAAACGTGTCTGTTTATGACTTGTGATTTTGAATTGGCAATGTCCCATAAATGTTGAGAGCAAACGCAGGCCGAGCTGTTGGATCCACAAGTTGCAACTGGTACACAAGCTGTGCTTCAGCACCACGGTTACACTGAGGTAAGCAGGAGTGCACACAGCGAGTAGTAGAAGGATATGCTCCAGTACGTAAACCGATGCTAAGAAAGACACTTACTCAAACTAGTCGTCTTCTGTTGATGCCTGGCAGTAGACGAAGCCATCTGCAGTAAGAGTTGTGGAGGTACTGGGGTATGTAATGGTTGCTTCTAAAAACTGGCCTTGGTACCCAGAGGGAGGACGGTGCCTGAACCAGCTGCCAGCATGAGGACTGTAGGCAGCCCAGCTGAACACGTCACAACAGCCAAACTGCCCGACGCTGTGCCGCTGGCACAGTCCGGCAGAGGATGTGGGAGTGCCCAGTTCCATTCTCCAGTCGGAGAGAGGCTCTGGTCTTGCAGGCACCTTTGGAGCACTGCCAGGGGGGCTCTCAGGAGCACCCCAATTATCTCTGTGCTCTGGCTTCCGAGTCACTGTCAGCTGAAATACAGGAGCAGGTAAAATATTTTGAATTCAAGTTCTGAATCCAGAACATCTTTGCTAAATGAAACGTTCATTAAATAGAAAAAGACATTTTCAGAACCAAGCAACAATTTCATTATCCTATATTTCAATTCTTCCTCCTCCAGAGAAAGAGGTGCTTCCTACGGGTTTGCAGTACAAGACCTGGTGGAATGATCAGCTTTCCAAATGTCTCACATAAAGTAGAAACAAAATAAGAGGATGGAGTTGCTTTTGTGAGCTTTTCACAGGAGTCAAAGGAAGAAGATATTTGCCTCGATGCAGGCTCAGCTTCTGCCCGTTTCTTCCCTGATTTCTTCTGTGAACCAAATTGTTCAGCAGTCTAATGACTGAACCCAAGAGTTTACTGGATTTGGATCATGTCGGTCTTTTTAAAAATCAAATATATACAAAATTATTCACAGCCACACAAAGGGGAGTAAAGACATTGGAAATAAACCCTGTGCTGCTTGGAGCCTTGATTTCTGCACTAAGTTGGGAAAATGTTTTATACATTAAAGTGGAGGTAATGTTTTATACATTATGTTATTAAATATTTTCTTTAATTTCAGTTCATTTTCAAGAAACTGCATTTCAGTTAACATGTATTTACATGAACTCTCATTGGCTTCTAATATTTATGAATCACTTTGCACTGTTGCAGAAGTGCCAATGTACTGTAAAACACAGGTCCACCCAGTATGCAGTGACAGACTCTGCCCATTTCCAGTTCCCTGAGCCACTCTATGCCCAGTAATGCCAGGGCAGTTTTATTGTCAGTTATAACTCTGTGGCCCTATTGACTTTGCCAAAGTTGCAGACATATTATTTTTAATCTCTCTTCTCTAGAAAAAAAAAAAAAACCAACCCAAAACACTCGATCCTTTGATGAATGGTTTATATTTGGATTAAGAAAAGCACACACACTGATGGTATTCAGGAACACCTAAATGTACAATGCTTAAATGGTAGCACATTTTAAAATGTACATTTCAGTTGCCATGTCAAGGGATCTGCATATTTGATGTCTGGTTTACAAGCATAACTTGGCACTCGAGTCATTTGCATGCTGGGAAACAGTTTTACAGCTTGAACGTAGATTTAAATGGATGGAAATCATGACAAGGGTTAAAATCAGAGGTTTTTATTATGCAAAGAGCTCCTGTAGAAATCCCTTTACCAGAAGACAGTATACATACGTTACAGGTAATTGTCTAAATTGATCAAAACCCAAAGGTGGTCAGAAATGTTATTGAGAGAACAAGACAGAGCCTCTAAACTGACATGAACAAAATGACTCCTTACAGGTCATTATATTGCTTCAGGGCATCACTGTTGCTGCAAACAGTCAATGCTGGGAAGCTTTCCTCTGCTTTTCATTCAGGCAGTCCAGAGGAAGACATACTTTGTGTTTGGTTCATTATGAAACACACAAATCATGTATGCTGACAGCTCAGCAAAGTAATCTTTGAGACAGAGATATAAAAACTTCACTTTGGGTAATGCATTCAGTGTCCTTATACTGCTGAGAGGTATGACCCAGGTCACCACAAACCCTTCCCTGCCAGTAGTACCTCTTTAAAATTTCTGCTGTGGTGTAGACCCAGCCCACAAGCAACTTGCTTCCCTCTCAGCCTGGCAGAGATGTCTGCAGATGTCCACTGCTGCTTGGTACTATTCCCCAAAGCCATGCTGCAGTCAACATGAGGTGAACCTTTGGCGCGACCTCACTGTAAGCACTGCGTGTGGATCTAGGCCACACAACTCAAGAAGGCTGTGAAGGTTCTCAAATGCGTCCAAAGGAGAGGAACGTAGTTGGTGAAAGGGCTGGAATGAATGTCCTGTGAGGAGCAGCTGAGGGCTTTGGGTGTGTCTATTTTGGCAAAAAGGAGGCTAATGGGCAACCTCATTGCTCTCTACAACTTTCTGAGGAGGAGAGGTGCTGATCTCTTCTCCTACGTATCCAATGATAAGATGCATACAAATGGTTCAAAGCTGCACCAGCAGAAGTTTAGACTGGACGTTAGGAGGGATTTCTTTACCAAGAGGGTGGTCAAGTACTGGAACAGGCTTCCTAGAGAGGTTTTCAGTGCCTCAAGCCTGTCAATGTTTGAGGCATTTCACCAGTGCCCTTAATAATATGCTTTAACTTTTGGTCAGCCCCAAATTGTTCAGGCAGTTGGCGTAGATAGATCATTGCAAGTTCCTTCCACCTGAAATATTCTCTCTTCACTTTGCTTCTTTGTCTTTACCTGGGCAGGGACATAGAAATTCTCTCTAAATCACCAAGCATCAATTGAATGGTGCATGTCAGTGGTATGTCTCAAAGAGGCATGTTGCCAATTTTCTGTCCTTCTAGTGATACATGCAGATGCTGGTTTTATTAGTGAAAGTTAGAAAGTTAATTTCAGGAAAATAAGTAGATGTTTCAACTAATATTATTGCACACAAATTGAAATGTATTTATTCTTTCAATTAATTTGAGATCTTCTGACTGTGTGGCTTGCCTAGGCTTTTGTCTGCTTCACCCAAGAATGGTAAAGTACATTAATCATGTCCAGGTGTCATGGGAGTCCACTCACCACTTCACAGGTTATGGACATTCTTGGGAGCTTTTCACAGAGAATGTCAAAACATTTATTTAATGTACGCTCTCAAATTTAGTATGGATGTGCAAGCAATAAATAGTACTTCAAGATGGTTGGGAAGTCCCCAGAGATCACAGATATGCCAATTACTTTCACGTTACGCCTTTTAAGGAATGATCTCCTGGTTACCTATAGCTGTGTAAGGAATGTAGCCTTGCAAGAAGCTATTTCGCAAGTGTGTGATGTTAGAATTCCAAAGATGTAACCAGGAAATAAAAGATAAAACAGGCTTTTGAACTGAAAAGTATCAACCAATCATGAAACGAAACACTTCAGATTAGATGACCAACCTGAATAGTCTTATGATCTTATATATTATTGATAGTTTTGTTAATATTTTCATGCATTTTGCTGATTATTATCAAAGGCTTCTTTTAAGATGTTTGTCTACATGTCTTTAAAATGCTAAACGTTCCTAATACTGTGTGATGTTGAGTGAGTTGTGCTTGCTATTTGATTGAAGTTTGATGAAACTGACAGCAATTTTAAATATCTAACTGCATAATAATAGAAATATGACATGCTTTATCATATTCCCCTCTAAAATTATTAGCATTGTGATAGATGTGGAGAAAATTTTACATGCCAATTTGAATTAACATAAAGCAGGCTAATAATGTGCACTTGTGAGGAAATCTTTTATCCCAGAGCGAGGCAGAGCAGCTGAGCTGGAAACCGGGCAGACAAATAATGGAGTTGTGGAGCGAAATCCCTTCTCCTTCAGCAGAGAAGTAGCTGTTACCTTAGGTTCCCTATTAATATGAAAGTTTCTACTGTCCACCAGAGGAAATGCCCACTGTGATCACTAGTCCAGACTCACAGCTGTATTTAAGTGTCTGCTTCCTGTCAAAATCCCTCAGATTATTAAGGTACTTGTGATACCCTGGTTTGTAAGGAGTTTTGTGGAGGGATGTCATACCTAACTTTATCAACAGCCATTTATACTGCAGCACTTAAGTAATGAATGGTCCTTACTGGAATAAATTGGTAAATATATATCTCTAGATGACAGTGATGAGCACTTTAACTCCCCCTCCCCCAAATAATTACTTTGTACTATTGAGTAGCAGCACCAGCCTGTTCCCTGAGTCCTTCCAAGGATGCCACATGGGCCAGGACTGATGGACTTTTGTGAAAGTCCTATTACTCCAGTTTTGTTTACTTTCAACGTTTCAACAGCTATGTCACAAACTTGCCAGAAGCTATGCCAAGTGACTTGTCACCTGCTACCGAACATACTTCTTCCAGAAAACAATCAACAAGTTCTCAAAATGACATTTCACTTCAGTGATTTATGAAATTACAACTGCATTTTAAAAAGTAAGCGTTCTTCTTATTTTGGTACCTGGCACCATACATACAAGACTGACCTCCACAAGCTCTTTCCCAGGCATCAGAATGACACTGGCTCTTCCCCCATACTATTAGTTTATTTCTTAAACTTTGGTAGGCTATCTGTTCAGACTTATTGGTAATTCTTATCTGACCAAGAAGATTACTGACAGGTTCATCCATTTTAAAGGGAGACTAGAATGGATTTCTCATTTGGCTGTCAGACCGTGTTCTTCGTTTGTCAGGAAAAAGTCGAAGCTCGCTCTTCATTTGTCAGGTCTGTCTTTCCCATCATATACAGTGGGTCAGAGATTACAACTCATCTCAAGTATTTATAGCAAATATGTTGTGGACAATAAGAATAGGATTGCTTGACTTTGAAAGACATGTTACAGGAGCTCATAGCGAGTGCTACAGGACACCACTGGCAGGACCAAGCCAATAAAATAGAACAACAAAATGTAGCAGACTCCTGCCCCATTCACAGATACCCAGACTTTCTCTACTGGGCGTTAAAAAAACTATCATCAGGGTTTTCTTAAAAAGACAGTTGCTGTGGTTTTTGGTTTGGTTTTGTTTTAATTTAATTTTTTAATTAATTTAAAAAAGAGAAAGAGAGGAAATGCAAGCTTGATGTGTAGTGATGTCAGTCTGGAAATGAGAAAAAGGGATTGGAAAGGGAAGGGTCAAGAAGATTTTGCTGTCATTATATTTTACCTCTTTGTTCTCTGCTTCAAGTTGCCTTCATTTTTTTTCACTTCTTATCCTCCTCCTTGGTGCAAGGCTCTCTACTTTCCATGGATGTCTGTAGGGTTTCCTATGAAGAAGGCTATTTTTCCATTTGTTTCTGCCTTCTGTTTTTTTTTAACTTTTGTGCCCTGAGCTGTGCCAAGAATTTCCTATTGTCAAACCAGGATCAGGTCCATAGTTAACCGCATTTTGCTCCCTCTTTACTTAGGTATGTGTGTGGCTCACTGTTTATAAGGAAGGGGCTACTGACTTCTAGCAAATAAGACTTTGAACTTACTTGCAGTGATGTGAGTGTGGTTTTACACCAGGAGAACTTAGACCAGATCACCATTAATTGTCTCTAGTAGTTTCTCAACCCATGTACGCAACTAAAATGTTTCTTTCTGCTTAACAATGTCACTTTCCATTTCATGTGTCTTCAGCCTTTCCATCATCCATTCTTCTGATGTTTTCCTGTCAACTCAGATTTTCTCTCTGTAATTTTCCTCCTGCTTCCTAATCATAGATTTAAGCACAATTCTCCTTGTCCTTGACAACCTTGGACCAATCAGCAATTTCACAAAATGAGAATCAATTGCAATATCATTTTATACTTCCACATTCGGAAGTATATTTCAACATAAATATAAATTCTTATTACTCTGTTGTGTTAAAATATCTGACAGCACCTTAATATTTTTCATCATTGTACCTTTTTAGTATTTAATGATCTAAATTCAGTTAATAAATGGAATATTAGGAAGAAATAGAAAACTTCTCAAGCCCTTTGCAACAGAACAAATTATTCCTAGCTCTGATCACAGATTCTTTTCGCACTGGATTTCACATTCTGCTTTCAAAATAATTGAACCACAGCGTGAACGAAAATGTTACTTAGCAGTACAAGTGAAGTGAAAACACGTAACAGAATAAAAATATCTCAATAGAACATTGCAAACTTGCTTTGTGTCCACTGCATGGACAGTCACTTCTGAATAAATAAGAAGAGAAAGAGAACTGTGAATTAACCAGGGCCAAATTCTGCTGTAATAAGACTAGTTTACCCTTATGCTTACAAATCTGACCCATAATCTAACTAACTCCCACTCCCATATTCAAATTCATGCATGATCTGACAGATTTGATAATCTCAGTTACCATAATTAATTTCTCCTTTCAGAAAATAATGCATGAAGCACCAGATTTGACCTAAAAAATTTAAATCAACTCTCATGTAAAGGTTGTCAGGAAAAACATGCCTTTATATTTTTTAACTGACAAGTAGAAGGTGTGTTACTATTTCTGGTATGTGATAACAAGAACAGACAGGACGTAGTCCTTTAGTATAGAAATGGGAGGCACACACTCAAGTTACTTTGATTTTTATACTAAGAAATTATATTTATTATTTGAAATTGTTAAATACTGAGTACACAAGGAATTTGCCAACTGGACTGAATTAGTGTGTGTGTTTGTTTGTATTATTTTATTATGTCAACAAGGAAGAAGCAGATTCCTTCTGTGAATAATTCTTTCTGTGAATAATTTGAATCTTCTGTATTTTTGATTCAACCAACAACGCAAATGGGTTTTGTTTTCCACCTGACATACCAAATTCCATCAATATTTCAAGACTCTTTCCATCCTGAGCCCCATTCCACAAGAACATTTGTCCACCAATTTGACCTTCTTCAGAAGGCTTTTGCTGGCACTCAATAGCAATTATTTTCACGTGTGACTGCAGCAAAAATGTGCCTCAGCTAGATGGATCAAAAGTCCAGTGTCCTTTGAGACAGCGACTGTCCTGGACTATTTAGGAGTGTTTCCAAGAGTCTCATTCATGCAAATACAGTCTTCCAATCATGTCCCAGTGTCCTGGTTTTGTCTGGGATAAAGTTAATTTTCTTCACAGTAGCTATGTGGGGTTATGTTTTGGAGTTGTGCTGGAAACAGTGCTGATAATGTAGGGATGTTTTCGTTACTGCTGAGCAGTGCTGACACAGAGTCAAGGCCTTTTCTGCCTTCCACACCTCCCCACCAGCAAGTGGGCTGGTGATGCACAAGAAGATGTGAGGGGACACAGCTGGGACAGTGACCCCAACTGATCAAAGGGATATTCCATACCATATGATATCATGGTCAACATATAAAGCTGGGGGAAGAAGGAGGCGGGGACATTGGGAGTGATGTCATTTGTCTTTCCAAGTTAGGCATAATGGATCCCTGCTTTCCTGGAGATGGTTGAACACCTGCCTGCTGATGGAAAGGGATGAATTAATTCCTTGTTCTGCTTTGCTTGTGTGCGTGGCTTTTGCTTTACCTATTGAACTCAACCCACAAGTTTTCTCACTTTTGCTCTTCTGATTCTCTCCCCCACCCTGCTGTGGGAGGAGCGAGCAAGTGGCTGGGTAGTGCTTAGTGGCCAGCTGGGGTTTAACCATGACATCCAGACTTTTCCACTGTGACCCTGAGCTGGTGGCCTTTCCCAGCCCAAGCGTGCCTGACGACAGGGTGGGAGCAGCAGCCACCACCAGCAGCAGCAAGTACTCCCTAGTTTGCTTCAGGCAAGATCAGCTAGGTTAGTGTAAACAGTTTAAATGCATTTTCCCTCTGGTGAGGTAGAGCCTGCTCCTATGAACTTTTCCACCTGCAGATTACTGGCTGTAGGCAAGTAAGGAGGCATTGCTACACCGTGGGGGTTAGCAGGGCACAGCTCAGGTCCCTCCTTCTCTGGCAAAGAGGGGTCTAAAGATGAAGGTTACTGGTGAGCGAGTGGTGCAGTGCACTTGTGCAGACTTCTGGGTAGGATGGGATGGCTCCTACTGGTCTCACGTTAGATTGTACTAGGGCTCCTGAGTTTTCCCCGTGAGATTTTGTCACCCAGAATCAGAGCTGGTAAACAACGGGAAGCTCAACACAGCTCCAAAATCACCACAGACAAAGAGAAATAATAATCAGCATTTCATCTACCAAAGTTGACAAAACTTGGAAAATTTAATTGCCATTCTAGCTTGCATTCAGTCCTTGCTCAGCAAATGGTAGGGTTATATTTTTCCCTTGGTCTGTGTGGGATAATAAAGAAGAGATATTAGCTCTCTCCTTTCTTTGGGAAAGTCAGTGGTGTATAAACATCAAAAGCTCCTGTGAATGCACACCACCTCTGATTTGGATTGCATAGAGTGACAATTTCTTATCTGGAAGAACCCTTTGTGGAGTTTCTGAATATTTGCATGAAAGATATTCTGGGGTGGGGGCGGATCATGAGGAAGCAATAGTGAAATTTGATTTGAAGGTTTTCTTAAGACACAATTTTTCTGTGAAGTTTCCATGCCTTTCAATTTCCCATAGGAAATGTATTAATGGTATCAATGGAATGGAAAGAGTAGTATTTGAGGTGAAGCTCGTTTACCACTTTAAAAACAACAGCACCACCAAACAGCATAGAGACCAATTCATAACAGCTTCAGGAAAAAAAAAAGTAATAAAAAAAGTAGCTATTACAGAGCTTGCAGGGAGCCTTAGAAGTTTCTGGCATGAATTGGTCAATGGGTTATTGTTTTATACAGAAACCCCTAATATACTGTACTGGGATGCAGTAAAAAACTGTTCTTTGTTAAAATCCTTGGCTCAGAGTGATTGATGGACAGCACGTGATGTCAGAGATAAAGGAGATTTTAACAAATGCCCACCGGTAGTGAAACTCTGGAGAATAGCACTTCACTCTGTATCTGTAAGTGGGGGCTGTAAGGAAGAAGGCAGGTGGAGGTAGCTCTATTTCTGATAATAGCAGATTCTGAAGCAGCCAATGTTTTTCATAGTTTTCAGATATGCCAGACAGAAGAGGCTGGCTATGAAACTGTATTGCAGAAATATGAGCAGTATTGTGTTCCATCTGAAAATATATGAATACATATATATAGAGATGTATTTTAGCAGACATTACATAAAGGAGAGAAGAACACAGACTTTTTGACTGATATAAGACTGAAGAGCCAGGCTTACAAATTTGAGTACCTGTGTCTTGGATAAGAATACAGATCTTGAAAAGAGAAGGCACTGAATTAAGCTGTGATTAAAGGAAATGTAATTTACCAAGCAAAAGAGGTAATGTAATACAGGCCTTTAACTTGTAGATGTTGTGCAGTCTGGACATGACAAAAAATACAAAATATTAAAGGAATTGAGAGTTTAGCTAGAAAGGCATGAAAAGCTCAAAGAGAGAGTTCACAAATATATACCACAGGAGCAGCACAAGCTGAAAGCAAATGGGACATTTCTTATTCCTAACTGCAATATAGGAGACCAATTAATGAGCTGTCAGAAACAGTTACTTCCCAACTGAAAGAAAAACCATAGGTAGTCGAGGGCAAGGAAGTGAAATTCAAGGCTTAGGGAAGGAGAATTACCCCACTAAGTGAATTTGTTTTCTGAACATGCGGGTAAATGAATTTGCAAAGATACACATTTTGATACTATAAGGGAAATTTAATATGCCTTCCTGTATTAAAAAGAGCTGATCCCTCAACCAATACCAGAGCTAGTTCTGAGCAAGATATCCCACATGCCCTGTAATCCTTTGTATAGCAGAAAACTGGTAGCAGGTGTCTTTTTTTTTTGTTGTTGTTGTTGTTGTTGTTGCTAGTGTCCTGAGTTGGTTTGATATGGGCTGTTGGTATTTGGCATAGGCTTGGTAGTCACTGGATAATTACTGTAGTTGAGGTAGAGATGATCCTGCTTCAGGATCCGTATCCTGGGTTGTATCAGGAGAAGTGTGGCCAGCAGGTCGAGGGAGGGGATTTTGCCCCTCTACTCTGCTCCTGGTAGACCCCACCTGGAGTGCTGCGTCCAGCTGTGGAACCACAAGATCGGAAGGACATAGACCGGTTGGAGCAAGTCCAGAGGAGGCCATGAAGATGCTCAGAGGGCTGGGGCACCTCTGCTATGGGGACAGGCTGAGAGAGGTGGGCTTGTTCAGCCTGGAGAAGAGAAGGCTCCGGGGAGACTTTATTGCACCTTCCAGTACCTGAAGGGCCTACAAGGAAGCTGGGGGGCACTTTTTACAAGGGCCTGTAGTGACAGGAGAAGGGGGAATGGGTTTAAATTGAAAACAGGGAGGTTTAGATTGGATATCAGGTAGAAGTTCTTCACAGAGAGGGCCATGAAACACTGGAACAGGTTGCCCAGAGAAGCTGTGGATGCCCATCCCTGGCTGTCTTCAAGGCCAGGCTGGATGAGGCTTTGAGCAACCTGGTCTAGTGGAAGGTGTCCCTGGCCGTGGCAGGGGGGTTGGAACTAGATGGTCTTTAAGGTCCCTTCCAGCCCAAACCATTCTGTGATTCTATGATTCAGCGAGTACGAGGCCTAAGGAGGTGGCACAGAGCTGGGAAATAGGAAGTACAAATCAAGGCCAGGAGGTGAGCAAGTTCATTGCAAGGGAAGCTTGCAATGCCAGAGAGTCATTGTTGTCTTTTGCAGAATTAATCTTATTTACACCTTTTAATGATGTTTTCCAGGTGTTTCAAATAAATATATTAATTGTTAATAGGATTTTATAAATAGTGGGATAATAAAATCTATGAAGAATTCAAACCAGTGCAAAATATTTTTTCATCCAATCTGAAATCAAGTTTGAAACCTGTGACCACCACAGGAGGAGCCAATGCCAGAACAATAGCAAGATGGGAGTGAAGGTGCATATGGATGTCAGTTCCCTGGTACTAGTCTAAATCTTCCACCCTGTATTGCTGCCACAGGATGGAGTTGGTACCTAAGCAGATGTAGGAGTACCACACCAGTTTGTAGAACATGCAGATGTCTCAGGTCAGGAGAAAGCAGATATTCCTCAGGCTATCAGAGGGATGCAGACCACAGGTCTCCCTGTTACAAACGGGTCAGTGGAAACTCAGCAGGTTTGTCCTACAACCTGCGTGTGCTCAGATTCTAGCCAGTCCTGTGGTCAACGTTCTAGCAAGTCAGTGGTAGACACGCTGAGGAGCCTAGAGACAGCACAGACTTAGCTGGCAGGCACCCCTGATGAACAGTTACTTGTAGCAAACAAAACCAGTAAGATGAAATGTTGTGGGGAGCACAACCTGCAAGGGTTGGGACCATTTTTCAGGTTATTAACCTCAAGAATGGCTTTAGTTAATAATTCGGTGCTGATTTCATTTAGAAAATGCTTAATTGTGCAGCAAACTTGCAGTGCTGCTTTAAAAAAGCCTGAAACCTTGTTAGGCTGCTTGAGGAAGACCAGACAGATCAGGGCAGAAAGCAGACCTCCCATCACAGAGGGTACATACCTAGGATATTGACCTAAAATAACAAAGTGACTGCCTGCATAATAAAGGCAATCCAAACTGCAGTTCTAACTCATTAGTCTCATATCATATTTAGCATAAGTGCAACTTGTGGCATTTTTAAGAGCTCTTTTTCCCACTTGGATTCTCACAGCTGGATGGAGGGTGAGGTTCCACTGTCCTTAAGGTCCCCTTGCCTTGTTCCAGCAGAGAAGGCAATGTGTACAAACTGAAACACAGGAAAATCCTCCTGAACATAAGAAAACGCTTTTTTTTTTTCATGTGAGGGTCATTGAACACTGGAACAGGGTGCCAAGAGGAGTTGTGGAGTCTCCATCTTTGGAGATATTCAAAAGTTGTCTGGACACAGTCCTGGGTAACTGGACTTTATGTGGCCCTGCTTGTGCAGATGATTTGGACTCGATGACCTCCGCAAGTTACTTCCAACCTCAACCGTTCTGTGATTCTGTATTTTCCCTTGGGGCTTTCTTATCTAGATGACTGTATATGTAAATGAAGCATGCACATTTTTTCCAAGTTGTATATGTTTCTGTCAGATTTGATGGCTACCGGTTGGTGTATTCAAAAGTTAGTAAAGTAAAACACAGCCGGTTCTCATGGAGGAGACAACCACAACAGTATGTGATTATGTGAAGTGTCAATGTTTAGGAAACCAGGGTAGTAGGTAACCAAAGAAAGAGTTTGTTTTAACCCAAACAATGTTTGCACTCCTGATTTTGTCCCTATGCTCTTTTCTGGTGACCCCTGTCTCACATAAGTTGGAAAGCCTGAGGTCAAATTAGAAATTAAACACATATCTCCAGAGTCCATCACTTCATCTAAGCTGGGAGAAGTGTTTCTTACACCACTGCTGTGCCACTCCTGTAAATCATTACTGTTTTTTAAATAAATTGTAATCAGACTCCAGATAATTATCATATAGCTGCAACCATTTTTCAAAATGATGATTCAAGCATTTTGCAACACATATATGTATTTTCCAAAAACTACCTCAGCTCCTTCAGTTTACACACCTCACTCAAGTGTAAAATTAAACAAAACCAGGAAGAAAATAATGCCCAAAGAAAGAAAAACACGTCTGGAAAAATAAATCATTGTATTGTCTTACAGCATTGTAGTCAAAGGATGAAAAGTGGAAGATAGAAATCACATTCCATTTTTGAAAGCTCCACTGCTGGCAGAGGTGAAACTAATAAGGCTGGTAAATCTTTATGATAAATATTTAATAAAACTTCATAGGTGTATGATTTACTGCATTATCATTCCTCGAAGAAAGGAAATAACTAAGACCCTAGACTTGCAAAGACTATGCTTTTCCTTTAATATTGTAAATCACCAGTCTCCCAGCTGGTCATAGTCGTGTGGGTGTAAAATGGAATTTTCCTCTATTTTTTTGTTGTCTGTAAGCCATAACTGACCAGTACTTCCTAACCTAAAGTGGTGAAGAATCATGAAAATTTCCCAAAAAATAGAAAGAAAACAAAAAAATCCTTAAGTGTATAGGCGTTTTTTGTAATGTGAGGAAGTTTTTTGGTGGAGAGGGTAGCTTGCTTGTAAGTCATAAATCTCATTGATCCCCTTGGAGTGGTCAGAGTTCATGGAGTAGGCACAGGGCCTCATTCCTACTGTAATAGATCTTCCCCATGCACTAAAATGTCATTTGCCTAGATAACATGACTTTATTCACTAGATGTGCATATAAGCCTATACAATGTTTTTTATGTAATTGAAGAAAACAGTGAGCATATTTATTAAAAAAACCCACAAGGTGCTTTATCTCTAAGTAAAGATGTTGGAAGCTGCTGTTTTAAGCTTCATTAAGATTTTTATGAAAAAGTGCTGCTGGCATTATACATTTCTGAAGAAAAACTTCAATATGCATGTTTGCACCAATTTATGGGTAGGTTTTGCATGTCTGTATATTTAAAGGAATATTTCATATGCTCCTTTGGAGAGAAGGGTCTGTTTAAAAAGACTAACAGGTAATTTTGCACGGAAGGAAAGATCATTTGGTACCTTTGCAAGACACTCTGCCTAAAAGACACAGCTCTCACTAGTGATTAAGCACATGAATTTGCCAAAAGTGCAGTGATTCATAGAAATGGCTTGTATTGCTTTTTTACCATACCATCATTCCCATGGATCAATTTATTGATGGGTTTAAGCCCATTAATAACTGTGTTTGAAAACTGTTGCCTCGTGTGTATTCACATCATATGTGTTAGGTAGGGTTGAATTCCTGCAGATGAGCATCCTCTAGTTACTTCCCAGCAAGATAGGGTTTGTCACGTTCCTGAAGGGCCAGAATGCTGTGGGGAAAGTAAAAAATACTGTAGAAAAAGAATAAATGCAGCTTATTGCTTTTTTATCACAATGTTGATGGGGAACAAGACTCTGTGTTCTGTTACAACCTTGAGATACTGTGAGAGAAAAATATAGGAACTATAAAAATAATGCAAAGTGACATTTTCTCCCAACTTCTACAATAAATATACTGGTTGTGCAATAAATATACTAGTTGTGGAATAGCTGGGTGGGACAAGAACTTGTACAGTACTCAGCTGCTGTTAAAGAAAAGCCTATTTTTGTCCTACAGAATAGAGGAACTGTTCAAGAGTAGTTCATCTGTGTGAAAATATGACCCAGGAAGGCCTACCAAGCAAGGTCAGTACATCCTAAAATGGTTTCTTAAATAAATTCAGGCCTAGAGAGGCTAAGGTGCTGACAGCTACTTTAACGGGCACTTCAGGTCTGTTTTTGAAACAGCATAGGATGGCATAAGGCATGAGTAAGCGGCAAGTTCTTTCCCTGTGTTTCACTGGGAGGGGACACCACCCCTATCCTATTCCAGACAGTTCTGCACATCATACTGAAGCAAAGGAGGAAACAGAAAATGTCTAAAAGAAATCTTCCAGAAACATTTCCTGGTTTAAAATGTTGAAACTGCAGGCCTAGGTTCGTAAGAGAATACCAAATTAGCTGTGGTCTTGACTGCTCTTTTCCCCTTTTCCTGACATTTCTGTTAGAAAATGTGTTCCTTTTGTTCCTGTATGGATTTGGCTTCAGCTGTTAAAACTCGCATCCTAAGCTTAAAAATAACTGTTAGTCAATGCTGGCATTTGCAACAAGGCAACAGGTCTGGAACAATGATGCATGAAGTTCGTTTTAGTGTTCTTTTCCTATTTTAAAGCAAGCCTTCCCCAAGAATTATCATGAACAAGTGGAGGGCTACATTGAGCAGCAGGGAATCAGTAATGACCATTTCTGTCCTCACTAGTAAATAGCACAGAAGTTAATGGAAATTACTTCTGAGTATTTCTCAAGACAGCTGAATGAAGAAACCAGCCAAAGACACATTTAAATCTCCTCTTCCTTAATTAACATGCATCTGGCAAATACATAACACTGCAAATGCCATATCTCTGATACTGTAAAAGAACAGTGAGTGGATTGATAGTGATATTGTTAGGGAGATAAATTAGCTTGATAGAGGGTCTCCTGTTGTTTGTCACTCCCAACCACCGTAATTACAACTAACCTTTGAATACTCGGCAGTATGCAAATCACAATTTAAAGTAAATAGTTTAAAATACATGTGTCTGAAGTAAATGTTCAAACAGCATATTCCAAGAGAGACAGAGAAAGGAAAAGAGATCTGATGCACTTACCAAAAATCCATTTGTTTTAAAAAAAGAGGGGGGAAAATTACTGTAGG
>NW_010226230.1:15867-26471 GCF_000690775.1 Eurypyga helias
TTTGTTCCCCTTTCCTCTTTTCATTTATCTCTTTTTTTAAATTAATTTTCGCCTTTCATTAAAGGTTGATTTCTGAGGCACGTCCTCAGTAGCTTCAGAGAAAATTGTTTACAATCTTTTTGATTAAGCACCTGTAAACCTGAAACCTCCAGAGTCACTAGTCACTTTTGGAAACATAAGCCTATGACCGCTTAACATAAGAGACCTTCAGACATGACCTTCAATGCAGTGTAAAACTGCATTGATTTTCCAGTCCCACATTGCTGAAATGCCCTGGGCTTTAACAGAACTAAGTATGCCACAAAATAAAGCTGGGATGGTGCCATTTTTGGAAGAGTGTACTGTGGATTTTAGTTCAGGCATGTTGTGGGGAACTGAGATGGAAACTAAACACTGTCATGGGACTCACAGCGGTGTGACAATCAGCTCTGTGTGGTTGGAAGAAGTCCTGAGGAAAGGAAGGGCTTGACTTGAAAAAGTGCTGAGCATTCCCAAATCACATGAAAAATTGCTTATAGATGGGTGTAGATGGACATCAGACTGACTGAGAAACTAAAACTCTGAGATGGGACCAAACAAGACTGGAGGTAACCCTCGTCAACAATGCACTGTTTAGGAGAAGAAAGAAGCTTGCATGTAAACCATTTTAAACAGTCCTGTGCTTTTTGTGGACCAGAAACGACATTAAAAATAATCAGCTTCTATTAGATGGTTGCTTAAAAACAATTTATTTTTTGTCTACCAAACTGTTCTTGGCAGAGACGTCCTTCTACCCTTCATGCAGGTGTAGTGTTGTGGGGTTTAGACCCAGCCAGCAACTCAGCACTCACCAGTTGCACACTCGGCAATGCAGCAGAGCGCTCACTCCTCCGTCTGGTGGGATGGGGAGGAGAAAATGTGAGGAAAGGCTCTTGAGTCAAGACAAGACAGGGAGGGTTCACTCACCAGTTATGGTCATGGAGCAAAACAGAATCAGCTCAGGGAAGAAAAATCAATTTAATTAGATACCAATCAAATCAGAGCAGGACAAAGAGAAGCCAAAACCAGATCTTAAAGAACTTCCCCCTGCCCTTCCCTTCTTCCTGGACCCAACTTCACTCCTGATTTCTCTGCCTCCTCTCTCTCAGTGGCACAGGGGAACAGGGAAGGGGAGTTGTGGTCAGCTCATCACAGGTTGTCTCTGCTGCTCCTTCCTCCTTCCGGGGAGGGCTCCTAACACCCTGCCCCTGCTCCAGCATGGGGTCCTTCCCACGGGCTGCAGTTTTCTTCTCTAACTGCTCCAGTGTAGGTCCCTCTCATGGGGTGCAGTCCTTAGGGAGCAGGCTGCTCCAGCCTGGGCTTCTTGTTTCACCGGGCCACAGGTCTTGCCAGGAGCCTACTCTAGTGTGGGCTTCCCACAAGGTCACAACCTCCTTCAGGCATCCCCCTGCTTTGAGGTGCAGTCATCCCTGGGCTGCAGATGGGTCTCTGCTCCCCCGTTACGCTCCATGGCTGCAGGGAACAGCCTGCCTTCTCACCATGGGCTGCAGGGAAACCTCTGCTCCAGCCAACTCCTCTCTGCCTTTCTGCACTGACCTGGGTGTCTGCCTGGTTTTCTCTCCCACATCCCACTCCTCACTCTATACTCTTCTTTCCACTCCAGGTCCCTTTCTTTTCCCCTCTTAAATATGTTGATCACAGAGGGGGTAGTTGGCTTGGCCATGGTCAGCAGCAGGTCCAACATGGAGCCTGAGGAGCTTCGAGCATCTTCTCACTGGAGCCACCCCTGTGGCCCCTTCCCCACTACCAAAACCCCACTGCACAAACCCAACACAAGAGTTCAGCAAAATGGAAACAAGATCTCTACACCTTGGTATTGTGGGACTGAGGGTACATCTGAAGAGCGTGTTGGTAGATGCAAGGTGATGATGAAGGCACTTGGATCTGAAACATTCTCCCAAGTCTTCCTCCTGGAATTTCAGAAAGTGCCTTCCTATGCCTACAGGTCCTACAGAAATCCCTTTGACTTTCCCTTTCTACTGCCATGTTATAAATGTTTTGCTAGCCTGCACAAGCAATACTGCCATACTGATGATCCAACAGTTGACCTCCAAGCCCCAGCCTGACCAAATCCTTGTCTGCGGCACAGTGGCATAGGATGAGTGTGTGAGCATCTTTAGGTCCATGTCTGACTAGCAATATCATTCCCACTGTATTTTCTAAATTGCAATAACACACTCCTGGTGATGTGCTGTTCTCTTCTGCCTTAGACTACCTAAAATTCCTTTGAATTCTGTGCTAGGACTTTTTTCACTTTTCTTCAATACAGAAGTTGGAGCTTAACTCATATCCATTAAAATGACAGTCCTCTAGCCTACCTCTCCTTCTAGCTGATGTCAGGACCTGTGTAGACAGATTTTTTTTTCACAGGTTTTGCAATGCATTCACTTTTGGGTATGGAATCACTGCACTTAGCAGTCAGCAAGTCAGTACTCTTTGAACTTCCAGGTTCCTGGGTCTTCACCATTTTGCTGGAAGGTTAACAAAGCAGCCCCTTTCCAGCTGACTGGCAGGCATGCTACAGGTGAGGTGGGAATGCAAGATCCTACAGAGGTCCTCTCCACACCTCCTGCCAGGAAGTCTTCAGAGCAAACACACAAACAAAAGATTAGGACACAGGTCCCAGCGGGAAGCTTGAGACAACAAAAATCAGCTCCTGTCTAAAATACAAGTTACCTGGACATGCTTCTTTAGATACACACCACTTAAGGAAGTGGTGAAGCAGCAGTGGCCAAAGCACTAGCAGTGTGGGAACTATCGCAGTGCCCTTGTCATCACAGGGCTTGGCTGCATCATCCCACTGCTGGAAATGCATATTTCTGACAGACCACTTCACCTTACCTGCATTGTGATTCTGAGTTGAACCCAGACAGAGGAAAACAGAATTTCTACCTAAAAAGCAATGCACTGATACTGTTTTCAGGATTTCTTTTGTTCTCAGTTTACTTAAAATTCTCATGTGCATTGTTTTTAACTCTGCTGACTAGAGGGTTTTCATAATTTTCCTTTTTTCTCCTTTTATACATTTTCTATAGGTCTTCGTTTCTAACTTGTATTATTTATATTCATTTCATTCTGGTCATAGAACCACACCGCTTCACTTAAAGACTTACTTTTGCTAAGTAAATGCTTATTTCATAAATATTAAACAGAGGAATGAACAGTTTTTTCATAAAATTCTTATTATGAGCACTATGTTGAGAGTTTACCCAATGTTTATACACATTTAAAAATAATGAAACACAGAGCACTTTGGCTAGTTATGGATATATATTCTCTCTTCCATTTTTAAAATACAAATACATATGTATATAAAATGAATGTAAATTTGTACCTGGTTTTTTTTTCCCTTACTAGGTTGCAATTTAGGCAGTGTGGATATTTTTTCCCCTTTTTGCAATGTGGATTTTGAATATAATGTGAAATAGTTCCAGTCATCTCTCAGATGTTTCTGCTTATATTTTTTCTCTTGGCTCATTTGATTCGTAATTTTTTTCAGCAGTTCTAACTTGGCCCTGATAATGCACCAAGTCTAGAACATACTGGTTACACAGTATTTTGACAACACAACATTTGATTCTGTTTCCTCATAACAAATGTAAATCAGTCTCCATCTCTTCCACTGAATTAGGCACCACTAGCTGATAATCAAGCACTTTCTGTGGTACAAACTGCCCCCAGGACGAACACACTTACAGGACAGGAAATACTCATCTACAGTTTTACAAGTTCCAGGGTAGAAGCATGGTTTTCGCTGAAACATCTGTCAGATGGAGAGAAAGGCCCCATGATAATTATTTTCACCCCTGCACATACTTTTGGAGCTCACCCTGCACTGAATTTTGATGGAAGGAAGAACATGCCCACTATATCCATATTGTGCTTTTTCTGCTGGAATGACGGTATATGACAATTTAAGACCTTTTGGTCCCAGGCTGTCAATGACTTGGGAGTCATGAATAGGCAAGAACACTCTTCCTCTGTTGCCTTTGCTGTTTCACTCCCTCTAATTTATCAAGTTTTTAAACATTTGATTCATATCCTCCCTTCCACCCGCTTGCAGTGAACAAGAGAAATACACGCTCATAAGCAAGCAGTCTGAATCTCTCTTCCCTGTTACCCATACAATGTCATATAAAGAGTCATTTCTTCTGCTATTTTGATTAATGTTGTTCTAAACATTTAGATTTTGAGCTGATCTCTTCTGTCTCCTTTAGTTTCCCATTTACTGTCCCTGGCTATAGCTAGGCTATTCTCCTGGAGATCAGTTTCCTCTGTGCCAAGTAGATCATCCAGACTCCACATATAAAAATCTGTCAAAATGTAAGACTGTGCTTCCCACTCCCCCTTCCCCAAGTCATAACATAAAAAGAACATTTGTATATATGCATATTGTTTCTACAAACTCACATAAAATGTGGGGCTCTAGATCCA
This sequence comes from Eurypyga helias, assembly GCF_000690775.1. Lineage (NCBI taxonomy): Eukaryota > Metazoa > Chordata > Aves > Eurypygiformes > Eurypygidae > Eurypyga > Eurypyga helias. Next base: position 20,341 of record NW_010226230.1, read on the forward strand.
TATTTCTTGTGCTTCACAAACCTGTATTCCCTCTTAATAATTTATGTATCCAAGGAACGGGCTGATAGCTGTATGCAAAAAGTGCCAAATGAGCTTCTAGAACTTAGTGAACTGAGTATTGCCTAAAAAGGGCACACATATAGGACACAAACCCCATATATTTCTTAGAAGACAGAATGTTTTATATTTAGGCTTATTTAATTAAAATCCCCTTCAAATATCCTCAGTTGTTTACAAACTGTCTCCTGAACTGCAAGGAAGTCAGAGAGAATGGATAATGAAGATCAGGGACACATAGCTTTCCTCTATGTTGACAAAATGTTCAGCTAAAACCAATTTCATTCACAATAGCATCATACTGTCTCTGTTCATGAAAACACCTTTATCATTTGGCATTACTGTGTTTCCTAATAAAATAAAGATCCTTGCAAAATTCCAATTACTTATGCTTGAAAGATTTTCATAACCCAGCTCCGATATGTTAACACTGATGATTTTTAAAATATTAAGAATTAGCAATGAAAGGATGTATCATCTTGCAGGCTGGGGGCTTTCTCGAGGGGTTTATTTCAAAATGTATGTAAACACAGTAAAATCTTAACAGTACCTAAAATGAGTGTTTGGTGACAATTTTACAATATATTTCAATCTTAATATTTATTAAATATGCATTTACTCAATAAAAATAAGTCTCTAGGAAATGCAGTGTGATTCAGTGGCCAGGATGCAGAACTGTGAGTCAGAAGTTTGCATTCTATTTCCGGACATGCCAGAAAGCTTTTTCTATAATTATCACCATCTATATTTGTCTCTTTTTTTCTCTCACTCTTTTTTGTCATATATTTGGAAACTCACAAGAAAGACAAGAAATTATTTTAGAGAGAAGGTGTCACCATCTATTTTGGGTTGTATCCTGACACTTGGAGAAAGTAGTACAAGTTGCATCAGTATTTTCACATCTTGAAATATTTCTTTTTTGAATCCTGTTTATTCACCTGTATCCACATGGAATAACAGTATCTGTGAAAACCCAACACCCAGGATAGAGCTACAATATTTATGAAGATATTTAGTCAAAATACAGAGAATTCCTGATTTTCCTCATGCAATTCTACTTCATTGACAATTTGGACAAGATCAATCAATTAATAAACCAGTCAGGATTTAGCTGAGATTTTCTTGCCTGAGAGGCAAATACTGGGATTTGGGTTTTCCTGCTGGGTCCTGTACCTTCAACAACTGCTTCATGCCTTCAATTTTACTCCTTTTTTTCAGTAACTGATGATACAATAATTCAAGCGAGAATCTAAGAAAATCTTCTATTCATAAGTCTCATATTATACTAAGCATGTTTTCACCACTAGTTTAGCGAGGGATAAATTTGTATCTGTTCTTATTCCAGGATAGAACGAACTGCTGAAAACTCCAATAAATTCAATTAAATTCTATTAAGGAGCTTTACAACATAGAATTCATCCACCATATAGGAAGTCATATGATCATGATTTTAAAATGGGATATCTGGTGGCAGGGGAACAAAAATCGAAACATCAGCTGAAAGCAATAAACTGCATGGTGCTAAGTTGAAAAAAAAAATCCCTGTAACATTACAACAATCAAATATCTTTCCAATGATGCCAACACAATGAGAATAACAATGTTATACCTACCGTTGCATGATATAACACAATTTATTGTGGCAATTTGTCTTCAATCTGTGTTGTATGAATAATATATCAATAAAAAGATGGGCATAAGCGGCGTAGCTTCAGCTATATTTTGGAAGTTTCAAACATCTATATTAAGACAGAAGAACCAGATAGGAATAATTTACAGTGAGATTCTCAAATACCTTGGTTTACCTTTGGTACTCTCACCCGCATATGCAGCATAATTTTCAAGTTATGAGTCTGAAATCAGGCTCAGATGCATAGAATGGAGCATGGGAAGGATGACCACAGCCAATTTACATAATCTTTCAGGGGTTTGCTTCTCTTAATAACCAACTCACAAATATTCACACTAGAAATAGGCTTTACAATGTAAAATGTTAGATTTACCACCTGTGTTCCACATGACTACGTTTTCTTTTCAATTTTTAATTGTAATTTTGATGTGTAACGGGACCTGATGTCTACTGTCCAATTTAAAATTAACACATGCTCCATTTATATTCAAGGTACTATTCAAGTTGCTGTACCTAATTCTTGCCCTAGAAAATCCTTAGAGATGCTATTATTATACAGGCCATGTTTGTTTCTGGAGAATATATACAATTCTGTTCTTATCAGTCCATTTTTTTCTTGTTTACAGCCTTTTGGAAAATGATGTTGTTTTTCACAAATATAGCAACTCTGTCTGAAAGCAGGTTACTGTTCTGGTCTGACTTTGTTTCTACACTATGAATATGCTCTACTTTTCACGCTGCATATTAAAACATGTTATCATTCTTTGCTGTGGCTCTACCCAGCTTCACAAAGATATCAAAATCTTGTTTGGACCTTTCCCCATTTACTCCTGTAGTTGTTAGTCCTCTAAATAAACCGTATTCCTTAGTTCTGACTGTTCCTCTATCACATTTTCTTCTGTTTTTCTGTTTCCAGGTACCAAGTGTAGTTCTCCAGTGGTAGATAATGAACATTTTCTGTTGAAACCCACAGACAAGATATCTCCATAAAATATCTCTGAGAGCTAAAGCTAAAAAGCAAAGAGTGAGACTTCTGGTTGGACTTTTCATGGATGTCAAGCCCAAGCTTTACACGCCTGCTTTGTCAAATATCTCCATCTTCCAGATGAAAGATATAAAGTAGTTAGAACACAGCAGTCTGAGTCATTATGCTGAGCCCTTCCGTTCCTTCCCAGTAGGTCCCACGTTTTAGTTTATGGACAGTTTTACATTGTTCATTCCCTGATGCTGTCTGTCCCCGTGGGTCCTTTTTGGACCATCCTGATTTGCTGTTTGTAGGCTTAGAGTGCAGCTGTTTCACTTTCTTTCTTTGGAGACACATCCTATTTCTTCTGCTGATCTGCCTTTACATAGTAATTGCTGCAGTAAGTGAGCAGGTAGCATCTTCCCAAGAGACATTTGCCTTTTGCACCTATGTTTTGCTATTCTTTTTATATTCATGGTCTTATGGATGAAAAAACTTTAACCTACGTTACCTTTTATCCCATGATCTGTTTCATTTTCTCATGGTTAATAACAAATTTTAATACTCTCATTATCAATAGTGACTACATAAGAGACTCTCAACTTCCTACTGAACTGTATGAAAGTGTTTTACACAATTATTATAACCATTGCTTGAAACTCTGTGGCACCAAGCAGGGACCTGAATTTCTTTCTATGGGTTTTGAAGTTTTATTTTTTTTTAAATTTAGCACAGCTTTTATAAGGGCAATTCACTGTGGGTACCCCAGACAGTGAAGCATTTAAAACTGTAGCCTTTAGCACAACATCAGAAGCACTCTTAAAAAATCATACTGTGGTCCATTATTTGTCACTACCTTACTTGGTATGCTGTATTTAGCAGATATTGATTTTACATGTGAGAAGCAATTGAAACAGCGCAGAAGTAGCGCTTAGAGTGCTATTTCTGGATAAAGAAAAAAATAATTCCCAAACAATGGGCAATATTTTCCAGTGTAAACAAACCAATTAATGCTAGCTTTTTACACAGATCTGAAGTTTCCTTTAACATGTCTGAATTAGTAGCAGAGTTTCCAGCTTCTGTGTCCTCCTCTCTTCAGTCATGTGTTCTTACAAGCTTTTCTTTTTTGTGATGTTTCTTAACTGTTCCGCAGTCCTTTACCTTGTTTCCTTTATGGCATTTTTTTGTTTCCTGGGGAATTTAATTTTTCCTGTGATTTTCTCCCTGACTCTATTTTTGGATCTTTAACTTTTGGGTATGACTCTTCTCAGTCTCTTGAAGTGTAAATTTCAGGAAGACGTAGTATCTGTGAACGCAAATTGCTATCATGCTGCTGGGTTTTGGTGTAAACATGCTGATTTTCTGAAGATAACCAGGGCTAAATGGTGTGTTCAGAGGCACAAGAGTTAAGAAGTCGAATTCTATGTTTATAGCAGCATTTAAAATGCATATTTAAAATAAAAAATATTTGCAGCAAGGGATAAATTAATATTTAAAGGTAATTGCTTACTGTTATTTTTAAAGTAACCTTTCTAATGAATAGGTGCCACAATAAACGACATTTATCTTAAAAAATAGTCAAACTACTCTTCATGGTGGGATAATGGATGTCTTTAATGACAAGTCATATAACATGTGCATTCGCAAATGAATATTCATGCTGCAAATGTTCACAGATACTGATAATATTTCACTTATTCTATGAGGGAGCAAAGTAATCATGTAACACATCTAGTGAATAATCAAAGCACAAGTAGATCAGAGACAACTCAGGGGATGAAATTTTTTCAGATAAATCAGTTGTTAAACAATTACAACTAATGAGCATATTCATAAAAATCAGGCTATTCATTGATAATACATCAAGTGACTAAAAGTCTATGTTTGATGGCTACATTATTTGCTATGAATAGTTCATCCATCTTCAACTGTAAAGCTTTAATTTTTCTTTTAAAGTGTGAACAAATATGGTTGAAATTATCTCTGAAATTTGGAAAAAATGAGCTTTCTTCCTTTTTGTGCCAACAGGTTTCCTACTTGACTTTGAACAAGCCATTTATAGTCAGAGCCTGCTGTACTTGTTCACAGTGGCCAAGATTCCTCCAGTATTTTGACACTATTTGTGACAGCAATGGTTTTAAAGGAGTCAAGAGGTGTGTGATAACTCTTTGTTAGCTGTGCAGGAAGGTGGAATGAGTTTCTTCAGCTCCCTGAGCAACTGGTGCACAAGCTGTCTGCTCTAGCTTACCTGGAGCCCTACTCGACCTTGTCTGGTCCATACTGTCCCAAGCAGCCTAAACTCCCTGAGACTTGTCCTCTAACATTCTTGTCTAACTCAGTTTATTCCAATACAGGGATTCCATTTTGTGGTGAGATGCTAAGAGCGGGATGGTATGGAAGGAGGCACCAAGCCTGCTGGGACACCCTTTGGAGCCTCGGTGAGGGGTCATTTTGAGCATGGCCAGTGCCAAGTGCTTGTCAGTGCAGATCTCAGACCTGAGGCAGACCCCAGCCCTGCACGCCAGCAACCACAGTTGGAGAACCAGCTGACACATGCTAGATTACAAATGAACAGGTAAGCAGTGTGGGTGCCAGCAGGTTGGAGCTCCAGTGTTTGTTCTGGCTCCAAATTAAAATGGTAGCACTGGTGTGTCCTTAAATTCCAACTTAAGCTGAAAGATATATCATGTTGCCTTAAAGTCACTTTTCAGAACCATAATCTTGTCCTCAGTTTCACCTAGTTTCTGATCAGTGTCACCTAGAGTGCCAGCCTAAGAGCCATTTCTGTGAGCCACATCCTTCCCAGCTATGTTGCTGCTAGCCTGACTGCCACTTGCCTTGAAAGCATCCCTGCAAGCCCTTCCTTTGCACAGAAAATTAGTGGTGGACTGGGTGTAACTGACTTGTTTGAAGCCCTGGAGCCAATTTGCAGCAGGGAATAACAACAGACAAGGCTAGCAAAGGAACAGGACCATTTGAGCATACACATAGGCTTAGACTGAGAATTGCAGGTTGAGGAGAAATTAAATAGTTGAATTCTATAGCCTTGGGAGTGGGATTCTCTCTCCTGTGTAAATTAAGGCAAATGATTGACAGCTGGGGGTCACTCCTTTTCTCAGATCCTGCTTCAGCCTGTAGGATCTGGTTTGCAGATTTGAGTATTTGTCATTGCAGATGAATCAGTGGCTCTTGATTTTGAGCATCTGCAGATCTAGCTAATAGACACTGGTTTCTATAATGAGGATGGGATGTTTAGTACAGAGTCAAAGGCAGGATCTGTAAAGGAGGTGATAATTCAGAACTGGAAATTAGGTCATCTGAGCTGGAAGCTGCATGCAAAGAGCACGCTGCACTTGAGCCACTGTGTTTGGATACACCTCATGTTACAGAATACAGAAAGAATTGGCACACGAGTTTGTAGGATTCATAGCAAAGAGTTTGAACAGAACTGTTGTGGAGAATGGAGAGCTGCACGTGGTC
>NW_010226231.1:0-13252 GCF_000690775.1 Eurypyga helias
CCTTCGTTTGCCAGCAGCAGGGAACCAGCATGAGATGACACCTTCTGGGAAAAGGGGAGGAGATAAGAGGGAAGAGGATTTGGGATTTAGGGTTGTCTGAGCTCCTCCGGGCTGTGCTCAGTACAGCCACTCGCTCCTACCGATCGTTTAGTGTTTGATCACAGATAAGCGTGTTTCTCAGGGGTACGCAAGAAGCAGATGAAATCAGTATTACTGCGCTTGAAATGAGTGGCGCCCGGTTACTGTTCTAATGTCCCATGGCCCCTGCCCCACCGGTGGGTACGGGGGCTGAGCCCCACTCCTGCTCCCACTCTCCAACGGGCTTCGGAGGGGTCTGCGCCCTGGGTAACGGACAGGAGCTCAGAGGGAGACGTAGCGGGATGTGAGGTCTCAGGGAAAAATGGCAAAGGGAATATCATCTCAGTTTTATTCAAAAGTAAGAACATTGAAAAAACTGACTGTGAAAAAAAAATCCATTTCCAGATGGGTAGTGTATGCTACTCCAGAATTCTCCAGTCCTGTTTTCTGAAACTCAGGAACTGTCTGGCTTTAATTGTTTCACAGAGTGGTAGGGGTTGGAAGGGACCTCTACAGATCACCTAGTCCAACCCCCTGCCAGAGCAGGATTCCCTAGAGTAGATCACACAGGAACAAGTCCAGGCAGCTTTGGAAAGTCTCCAGGGAAGGAGACTCCATCACCTCTCTGGGCAGCCTGTTCCATGCTCTGTCACCCTCACAGGGAAGAAGGGTTTCCTTCTATTCAGGTTGAACCTTCTGTTTTCCAGTTCATGGCCATTGCCCCTCGTCCTGTCACTAGACACCACTGAGAAGAGCCTGGCTCCATCCTCCTGACACCCACCCTTTAGATATTGATAAGCATTGATAAGATCCCCCCTCAGCCTCCTCCAAGCTAAACAGACCCAGCTCTCTCAGCCTTTCCTCATGTGGAATTGTGCTCCCTTCGAATGATGCTTCGTCATCCCCAAAGCTGATATGCATAGATTTTGTCTTTAATCTGACTGCCTTTGCCTTTCCTTCGACTGCTCAGCCTTCTCCACAGAAAAAGTCACTGAATTGTCTATATTTAGGATCCCTTCTCCCTCAACACACACCTAGCACACCTCTCCTGTGCAAACACATGCTGAGAGCCATGAGCCTTCTGCCTAGAAGGGCATTGTACCCTTTAACCAAGAGGTGAGTGGGTCACAGGATGGCTCCTGCCACACAGGTACTCCATATGACCATACAGATGGGGATTACTCACAGGGTCTTGTCCCTCTGAGGGGCAGCTCACACAGATTATCTTCTGTCACAACCCCAGCTCTGCCCAGCTCCTCCTGCTAATCCCCCTGCCATTCACAGAAGCAATACAACTGGACTGCTCGCAAGTAATCCCAGTGTTTACAGTCAGCTCCCTGCTAAGGAAAGGTCTAAAGGTGCATTTCCAGTTTCTCCTAAATTTGAGTTTTCCTGAAGTCAGTATATTCCTCTGGACACCCTTCACAATCAAACTTTTTGATAGCTGAATAAGCATTTATTATTGGACAAATTGAGGACAAAAGAAGAGGCAGGAACATACCAGAGAAGTGGCACAGAATGTACCGATCTGACTTTCCAAAACTGGAATATGGTTTTCTCCTGCCCTTCTTTCAGTGTAAGGTATTCAGTACAAAGCAGAAGTTGAAAGCCTACGGCATTCATCCCGACGATCCTGCATTTTACTCCATGCATACAGCTTTTCTGCTCCAGCCGTCAGTAATGAGTTTGTATGATATTATATTGTCTGGCTAGGGCCAAAACCAGCAGCATAAATTAGTCAACATAAACAGGATCCTGGGAACGAGTGACTGATGTAGTGCTAGCACTGCAGCAGCATCACATCTTATGCCCCCAACGGGCTTCTCGTGGTGGATCTCAAATCACCCTTCACACTCTCACTTGTGTGTAAAACCTGCCGCTTCTAGGCAAAAGCAAGGAAGGTGTTCGTCTGTTCTGCCAGACTGACATCAGCTCTTCCTGTGCAAATCGTATGGCATCTAGCCTGACAAATGGCATATGTTGCAGTGGGTTGATTAATCCCAATAAAGCTGGGAAGACTAACCATTTTATTTAAGATAATAAGATGACACTCCAGTCTTTTACGGAAGCAGGTACTTAATTTCACAGGAGCTTCTGATGGAAGACAAGCCCATCTCATTTCCCAGGCCAAAAGCAACTGGGAAGCTGATGCAGAATTTGAGCTGAAGTGCACAGCACACACCTTTAACCCTTCTCTTTATGGGGTAACTTCACTCAGGAGGGAATTTGAAGGGCTCTAGTCCAACCCCCTGCTCAAATCAGGACTGGCTTCAAAATCTGATGAAGTTGCTCAGTGAGTTTTGAAAATCTCCAAGGCTAGAGATCACACCACCTTTCTGAGTTCTTTGCTCAGTGTGATTTTTCTCCTTATATCCAGGTGGATTCCCCCTTGCTGCCACCTGTGACCCCAGCCCCTTGTCCTTGCACTGTCACCTCTGTGCTTTCCAGCAGCCACTCTCCATGTCAGGTCCCGTGTACCAGGCACACTGTGGTCAGTGGGGAACGTGCTCCAGCAGACGGCTGTGGGCAGGGGCTCAGGGCTGCTCACTGCAGCTGGGACCGTGCCTCCACACATCTTAAATCCCACGGAGCCCCAGGACCAGGCACTTTCCCTCCCTGCGCCCAGGCATCTGATCCTGCCCCCAGATACTTGTCACTCCTCGGATATACCCAGATTGTCACCCTGGTGCATCACACAAGCCTATCCCAGCTCTCAGAGCACGGTAAGTACTCCTGAGGGGATATGCAAAGCAGAGGCAGGAACTGTTAAAAACAAATAAAACCAACACGATCTGGACTGGCCCTCAGAAAAGCCGCAGTGAGCTTGCAGGGGCAGGTGCTGCCAGGCAGAGCACTGGGACCAGGAGGTAGGAGTTCCTTCTGCTGCTAAGCAATTCCAGCAGGCAGGGAGAGTATTTTGTGCTTGCTTCTTAAATAAACTGGGCACCTATCCAAGTGTCCTGCTGTCGTTTTAGGTCAACAGGATAACAACAACTGTGAAATAAATTAGACCTCATCAAGATGTCCACTTTCAACAGAACAGTCTTTGTTAAAGTTTCCTTAATGGTGGGCAGGCTGACTTCCAACTGATGAGGTTGCTGTGGGAATAGACAAAGGATAATGCAGACAGGAATGTGCGCATCATTTATTGGTCAATGCAAATGGATGGAAAAAAAAATGGTTCTAGGTGTCTCATGATATCAGGTGCAACACAAACCCATGTCCAAAACCCAGTGACTGATGCCAGGGGGCTGAACTTCCTTCTCACCTCAGCTGGGGACACACACTTTTGTTTTTCTCCTCTTTGACCCACTTCAGTCATTAACCTCCCTGCCTTTCTAAGCTGACATGCACTTTAAGAGACGTTTTAAGTCCTGTGCCAGAAAGGGCCAATGAGAGGAAGCAAACGTTGCAGCACTGGCAAGGAGCACCAAGGAGCAGGTGTGCAATTTCTGTAGGTAACTGAACAGTCCCTGTGGGAATTCAGGCTCCCTGAAGGACAAGGAGACCAGGAGCATGCAAAAATTAAGGTAGAGAAAGCACATCAGGGGTAATGAATGAGGTGATTGCAAAGAATGAACAAAGAGGAAACTAAACTTGTGCTTACATGTAATATAACGAGGGGTACTAGGAGAATAATGAGCATTTACAGAACAAGGGCTTTTGTTGACTTTTGAGTTGGAGAGAGAACCCATGCAACCCGAAGTCAGGCATGATGCTGCTCACAGCTTGGATGCTCACAGATCAGATGTTTCTATAGGCTGCCCTGGAAGCTGCAAGGTGCAAATTAGCTCTGCATCTCTGCCCACAGTTTTACATATACATTTGCCAGGGTTGCGGTTTTAGCAATTTTTTTTTTCAAAGTGAAACTGTCAAGTTTCACATCAGCAAAAGAGACCAAATACCTTCCAGAAAAACTCCTTTACCAATGAATGTGAGACATAATGCTAAAAGTGGTGCATTTCCTACTTCTTCCCTCATCCGCTGTGCATCTCTCCTTTACTCTTATAGGTCAGAAGAACCTATTTGTTATTCACTTAGTGCTCCGCAGGGAGCTACCTGCAAGCCCTCACAAAGAAGGCATAATAATAACAATAATAAAAGTGTCAGGTGGTGGTAAAGCACCTTGGCTGCTTCTCAGTTATTCAGTCATTGCTGCCTGGATGAAATTTTACCACTCAGGTGGTGTTAGAAGGAGTTTGCTGGGGACTGAAGTCAGTGCTGTTCTCACCTAGCAGTGAGTTTGCTATACTCCACTCTGAAAAATAAAAATTACTAAATATAACTAAAAATCACCTCTTTATTTACACAAGCCCATCACTTTCTGGTTAAGAGAGAGAAAAAAAAAAAATCCTGTGTTATCACTTCTGCCAGCCTCGCTTCCCAAGCTGCAGGGTGGCAAGCAGGCCAAAAGGTGGATGGATGTGTCCTACAGTCTCAGTTAGATTCCTCATTTCTAGCCACGATTTTTTTAATGAAAGTTTACATCCACAAAGCATTGGTGTTCACTCCACAGAACACCATTTTGCATGTGCAGAAGTAATCAGAGTCACCACAGCCCTGGGTGCAGATGAAAAGCTAGGTAAGAAGGCAGGCTCTTGGAAATGCAACCATTGTGGCTGTCTGCAAATTTCCTCAAAACAAAACAGATCTGTGAACACTCGGAGCCCTCCCCTGGGCGAACTGTAATGAGGGCTTACTAACAAAATAGGTAACATTTCCCAACAAACCAAAAGGCCAGATGGTGGAAACTGAGAGGAGGAAGAAGGAGAAAGGGGAACGACAGCATCAAAGTTGGCGCTGCTAGCAGACAGGGCTGACCTCCACAACCTTAAAAGTGCTCCCAACAGCATTTTTAACAGGAAATCACTCAGCCTTGTCTATATGGCCACGTTACCCGAAGTAGTACATGTACAAGCTACATTTAATTTAGACATAGCAAGAGTGGCTGATTGCAGTAGAAGGGAGTGTGCAAAATTCAGGGGATGCATTCACAGACAGGTGGATGCACACACTTGGTGTGTGTTGGTTGCTGACCACACCAAAGGATCCTTGCAAAGGTCCTTGATGCAGGTAGCGTTGGGCACCTTCAGCCCAACATCTGCAACATGAAAAATCAAGAGGCAGCTCATTCCTCTACGGTCACATTGGAAGCTGCCAAGTCCACGGCAGCCTGTACAGCAGCCAGGGAGTTTTAGCAGCTGTGACTGCAGCGTGGTCTTCAGGACACAGTGCCTCACCAACGGCAGCCTTGGAAGTGCTGGGGTACTAGGGCTTTCTGAAAACACAACTCCGTGCAGGCAGGCAGTGCCCTGTAGAGGTGTGCTAGCTCCGCAGAAGCTACCCCAAAACCAGCACAGCTACCCTGGCAGTTTCATCCAGAAGCCAGGCTAATGAGCCCATCCCAAGTGACACACTAATACGCACATGCAACTTTCTGGTGGCCACGCTAGAGTCTCCATCTCACTGGGGAGAGGCATCAGCTCCTTGGGGATGAGCTCAGGCAGCCTAGCACAGCCTGCTGCTACTCAGTAGGGATAACCCACCTCATGCTTGGTTTCCCTTACCTTTCCCCTCTACCTAGACAGTGGCAAGCTCTATCAGAAGCTACATGCTAGACCACCACTTTGGGTCCTCCTGGCTTTGTGTGCTCACAGGATAAGTGATAATGACAGCTGAAATCCACCCTCTAGAAAGAATAAATGAGCCAAGGTCTGCCTTGGTAGCATGATGGGCTTGTAACAGCAATTGTGGAGGGCAAGTCCCAGTTCTAGAAATCACCTCTTGTTGGCCATGTACTGTTTTGTTACTGCAGTTACCATTTCCTCAAGAGCCTGTTCTCTAATGTGCTATAAATGACAGAGAGGGCAGAGGTTCTCCGGAAAACCAGACAGGCTCCTGCTCCAAATCACTCTCTGTCTTCCTACTTCCACTGTCTTTACTGGGGCCCCGGGAAGACTAGCTTCTGTAGGGTGATGCTGCTCTTGCAAAGACACCCCACAGCACCACTTAGCACTCAGTGTCCCTGCTATGTGCAGGGGCACTGCTCACGATCATGATCCAGGATGAACTCGGGGCCTGCAGAAGTTGGGTCAGAACAGAGAGGGATCAATCTCAGGGCAAATCTGATGGTATAACCAAGTCATTCCAGATCATGCATCTTCAGGACACTGTCCTGGCAGAGGGCTCAGATTAGTCCCTACACAGCTACACTAATATTTATGATTCAGGGGCATCACTGAAAATTACTTTGAGACCAGCAGATCACAGGACATTTCAAAGCAGAAAGGTTTTCTACATTGTCCTCATCTCCTCACCAGGAACCTAAGTCAGTAGGGATGGGAGACTGAGATCCGGTCCAGAGGAGGTGCTCCAGTTTGGGATTATGAGGCAGAGGGGAGAATGGTACCACGACCGCCTCTGCTCCTCTTTCTCTCTATGGGCTGCCTCCCCCCACATCCCGTGCTTTCACATTCCTGCACGACCCTTTCAGCCCCTCACTCCAGGGGGACACTTTGGAGCTGGCTCATTCTCTAAGAAGTTGACTTACCCTCCGCTGCCTCAACCACAAGGAACTCCTCTTTAGTACACCACCCATCTGGTGGGAGCTGGTGATGCTTCCATCTGTGTGCTGCCTTGGTTGCTTGCGGTGAGGTGACAACTTGAGACGCTTTACACTCTGCCTTGGACATTTCCCTTCTCTTTTCTAAGCAAGGACACAGTTAAACCATAGCATCTAATTTTATGGCAGTAACAGGCCAAGCAACAGCTGAGTACCAAAGACAAGCACATAGAAGGGGGAACAAATTGCGTGAGTCAGACTAAAAGCTTCATAAATATTGACTGGTATTAACAGTCCCCTAAGGAACAGAGAATCGCATTTTATAACTACATCTCCCTCCCCATTATGCACTTCCTCCTCCCAGGGAGCTGCGAGGGGGGCTGCTCTCCTGGCTTATGTGCACATTATTTTAATTCCTTTCCGTGCAGCCAAGCTGCTCTGTCATGGACTTTGTACCACACATCAGCAGAGTGTCTGAGCGCCTTCCAGTGGTACTTTAAATAACAGGACTGGAACAGGTTTTGTTTTCTGAAGTTCACCCCAGGGTAGAAGCACACAGGGAAAGCAGAAATCAGATATTAAATGTGTAACAGATGAAAGAAAGAGGACAGGGTAATTTTCAGTAGCTTCTACTCCGATTCCTACCAGGTGAAGCACAGTTGAAGACACAGAGAAGCAGATGCAATAGGAACATAGACATAAGAGACAAATGGTATCAGGTCTACAGTGGTGATACAGGCAAGGAAGGCAGATGCTGTGGGAGAGAGAAGGGACTTGGCTGTTGAAGACATAGAGAAGCAGATAGATGCAATAGGAACATAGACATAAGAGACAAATGGTATCAGGTCTACAGTGGTGATACAGGCAAGGAAGGCAGATGCTGTGGGAGAGAGAAGGGACTTGGCTGCAGAAGATGGAAACAGTTTGTTGGGCCTGTGACTAGACAGAGGTGATGGAAGCACATGGCAGGACAGGGGGGTACATCCATGCACTGCCTGGGGTGGGGAGCAAGGTGACTCCTGCCTTTCTGACTCTGTGTACGAAGCTCACTTCACCCCCTCTCTGAGGGCAGCTCCCCTTTCTTGCCTGCTGAAAGCTCACCAGCTTCTCCCCACTTCTGGGGGGCTATCAAGGCCCCACCTTGCCTTTCCCTCTAGAAGGTGTGCCCCCTCCTCACTTCCAAATTTGTTTGTCATTCCCCACCACCATCTTATTCGTAGAAACACTCTAGGCAAGGAGAGAGGGATACACGAGTCTCCCCGTATGTACTGCACAGTATAAAATCTCCTGTTCCAACCAGCTGAGACGACCTGTTTGCATCCAAGTCCCATCCTCGGCACAGAGGCTGCAGGACAGTTCATATGTCCTTTCTGCCAACCTTCAGTAAAGGCTCTTCCCTGACAGGTCTTCTCACAGCAGGTTGTTTGCTTTGGGACCCATTAAACTATGGTTAAGTGGAGACTGTAAGACCACAGCAAAGCCAGTGGATTCTTGAGGCTCACCTGAAATACATGATGTATGTGATGTTTTCATGTGTTCACAGGAAGCCCGGGAGAAGAAAAAAATATCCTCTCTCTCTCCAAACCCCAAATGTACACCATACAAAGTGGTCTGGAAAACTGCCACTCCAAGCTGGCTCTGGAAAGCAGCCCTTTCATGTTCTCCTGCTTTCAGCAACTCAGTGCTGCCTCCTGTGTTTTACAAGTCACCCAAACCCATATTAAGTTCCCTTTCTCTGGCCTTACTCTGAAACAGTAAATATTACTGCTTTGGGGATAAAGTAAGGTTAGGTTACATGGGGACTGCATCACTTCTAGAGGCAGTCCTAGCTTCATTAGGGGGAATAGCAAAGTTCAAAGTGGCTTCAGAGAAACTGGGATTTTATATAACATACCTGAAAGCCTTCACCACTCCAAGATCTACTGCTGTACTTGGCAGAGAAGTCTGTGCACAGAAAGAAGCTGAATATTTTGAGGAAGATGATATCCAAGAGCAGTAAGGGCTAGCTGCTCCCTAGGGAACAAGGAGCCAAATGCAGTGACGCTGCCAGCAGGACAGGGACCTATCCCAAGGGGCACAAGCAGGACAGGCCCAGAAACAGCAGCCAGATTTAGTTAACAGTCCCAAAGATCAGGGAAAGCCATGATGAGGCAGATCCAGGGTCAAGCTGGAAGGCAATCCACTAGTCAGAATCAGGCCTGATGATAGCAGCCATGGTCAAACACAGCCCAGTGAACATCAGACAGGTCCACACAGATAGAACACATCTGAGGTCAGGTAGGAAAGTCAACTGGCAGGTCTGGGTCCAGGTAAATCAGGACCATGGGCAAGCAGGCATAGCTAACCTGCAGACTAGCATTCCTTCAGCATAGCTCAGGCAGAAATAGAGGTGGTTCAGGGCTGAGCTTAAATAGGGCTTCTCAGCCTGCGGGCAGAGAGGCCCCAGCTGAGGCTGTTCAGGACTGTTAACACCCCCAGGACCCTGACATGTGTACTCATCTCTCTCACGCTCAGAGCTGGCACAGCTGAGTTTAGTGGCATCCCAGCTGCTTGGGCCAAGTCGTCTCCATTCCTGCCCTCTGGATTGGTTTGTTTTGTCCACCCTTGACAATATTCCAGTTTGATTGTGCTTGATTACCTGAAGTCTGCATAGCTTTATGAAAAGAGAAACTTCTACCTGAAGAGGCTTAGACAGACTAGGACCATGGGAGGTAGAGATGGAGCTCCTGTCTTCATGTGGTTGCTATCTCTGAGCTCTAGACACAAGTTCTCAGTGGATGATGTAGAAGATATCATCACTGAATCAATTAATAGAGGGAATATGAAGACTATGTCAGTTTTTATTGAGAATAAAATATTTAAGATCAATAAAATTAAATAGTATTTCCAGCACCCACTTACATGGGCTAAAAGCAAAGGAATATTCTAGGTAGGAGTCTTACAGAAACCCAACACTTCAAATTAACAATCTCATAATGTCAACAAATGCAAAAGGTCCACTGGTGACTGGCAGCAGCTATCAAGCATCTATCCACCCACCCACACACAGCATCCAGTCATCTCCCTGCTAGTACGTAAATGTAGACTGACAGTCCTTCACCTTCACCAGCGCCCTCTCTTGAAAGGACTTGCACACCATATATGTTAGTTGCTCTTGGGGCTGAACAGTCGCAGTGACCCAGAACTGAAGTTTCTCCGCAATGAAATATCCCAGGGAATAACTCATCTTCCTGAAGAAGCCTGCTAATAGCATGATGCCCAGGGTAGGAAAAAACAGTCTGAGATCTATGGATTCTGCATAGACCTCAGTGAGATGGGGAAAACCACCACCTGTGTCAAGGCAAACCCACTTTCACAGCAGATCACAGGACAGACTAGTAGGGACCTGAGAAGCCCTTTAATACCAAGTAAAACTGAACTTGATCTTCCCTTAAGAATACTTTTTTGAGTCAGAGCTACTATTGTCCACCCTGGACCCCTGTGCAAGGTGGTGCTCATCAAATTATGTCCTCTGCTTCATGGGGCTACTCAGTACCAACCAATCTGAAGTGGGCAGCTTAGGGAAAAGGAGGCTGGAAAAGCATTCCCTGTAGGACACCTATGTTCTTCAGTCTAAACAGAACTTTCTGATGAAGGAAAGGGGAGTACGTCAGCTGGGTGATCACTGCTTCACAAGTCTGAGAGAAAAGACAAGTTTGCACATATTATATCTGCAGGGAAAATTTTGGAATATGTCCTCAGTAGGGAAGTATTCCTTAATGGAAGCATCACATTCTTTTTCATAGGTATTTCTAGGGGAAAAAAAAAAAAAGAGCCTCTCTCCCCTCATTTTTTTTACTAAAAAGTAAATATTAAAAGGGATATTACGAGGCTAGTCATGCTATAGCTATCCAAGGTACACAGCAAGTTGTAGGGAGAGCTGGGGACCAGAAGCCAAAAGCCCAAACATGGATATTATAGTCTTTTACTTAAGATGAAGTGCAAGTACCATCAGATGAAACTATGTTGGGTAATCTGGCATGATGTGGTGTCAAAAAAGCACACGAGGTGAGTCACGGGGAGTGTATGTACAAGTCAGAGCGTGGCCAAAGTGTAGCACAGATGATTCAGTTCTGCAGAAGCAGAAGTGAAGAACAAAGTTTAGCACTGTTACTATTACAGCCTTTTTCTTGGTAAGGTTATAATAGAAAACTAGTAGCAGGTCTCTGATCAATAGTGATGGACAGGCAACAAATAGAAGCCAAACCAAGATGTAGTCATATGTGCAATGTACCTCAATACTTTGCTCTAAATTAATAAAATATGGCTGTGCAGCCAGAACCAGCGTCTGACCTTCCACTTCTTTTTTTCCCCAAGAAAAAACTGAAGACAGTTGCCCATCCTTGATATATTCCATATCTGCTGCCAAATCTGCACTCCCCCACTCAGACACAATCCCAAAATAGGGTGTGATGCCTTTCCCGTTGACAAAGTCGTAAGTCACGGAGAGCGAGACACACTCGACATCCTCCAATCAGTTAAATGAAAAGAACTCTCCCCCTCCTTTTCCACCACTCCAGCACTCATTATATCCCACATTAATTAATATAGGCACTAGGAAGTGAGATGATAAATTACAAAACCCCATTAACCTGATTCTGTCCAAACTGGTGACATATGGCAACTTGTACGTTAGACAGATCTTCCTTGCTAATGTGGGATTCCTCATGTCTGAACTCCATTAAAGCAGCAGCCCTCAAAAAATATTTTTAATGTATGTACGTATGGAATGTATATCAACATGCGTGGACGATGCATGCCGGTGGGAACATCAGAATTCATTAGATCAGTCTGATATGAGATATATTGAACAGGTTCCATCTGACGTCTGTTACTGGGTTGTTCTGTCCACTCCCAAAGGAGTGAATCATATTGACAGGTTGAATTATATCTCAAGAGATATTTTTCTCCCCTCCTCCAAAGGCCATTTGCAATCACGGCACATCCACTGCCTCTTAAAAGTGAGCTCATCTGGCACTGGGTTGCATTGAAGTCCTCCACCGTGCCTGAAGGAAGAATGCTTTTGGGTGGTGGGAACGTGGAGAAGATGTGGTCTGTCCAGCTGTCCCTTGGAGTGCTAACCGTCTTGACCATGACTGTGTATGTCCCATCTACACATGGAGAGCCATTTTTACTACAAGGTAAGCTGGAATACAGACTAGATGACACAGGTAGGTGGTTATCTTTTTGCTTTGCTTTGCTGCTTGTCATGGCCACGCAACACTTGCTGATCCGTGAAAGGAAATGAAATGAATCTTGAGCTATACTAAACAATCAATTAACATGGGTGCTACCCAGAGTGTTGTTCACATTAGCATGAGCTAAAGCTGTCCTTCTGGTCTGCATCTGGTGGTATGACACATTCTGCTAATCAGTACAAATATCAGATCTGGTGAAATCTGGTAAGGCTAGCTCTTTTTCTCCCAAAAGAAGATTTCCAAGGAAAAACATTAAAATACCAGAGAGTAGCAATTCCAGTATGCACCATATGAGATTTGACAGCTCATAAATGTCAGTAGTAGGGTGCTGCTGAACTTTTTTTATTCACAAAACTTCTTTATATGTTCTTCTCCCATAATTTAAATTAATCTTAGCTTGAACTTATTCTGCAGGGAAATGTCAATCATTAATCTTCCTTCTCAAAGAGACTTGGCAGTAGGAAAAAGAAAAAAGCAGCTAAATATAGGCTTGAAAATAACACTGCTTTTCATATTATTTTTCCTCTTATACCACCTATTTGTTTTTGCAATGACAACCAAAACGTTCCTGAGGCCCCTCTATCTAAATACTGCTTCTGTTTAGTTTTTACTAGAGTGTTTATAGGAGGTTTTTTCTGTAGCAAATCCCCCAAATGACTGAAAGTAGCTATTTTAAAATCATAACTGTCTTTGAGACTTAGGAACGAGGTTTATAGCACTCCACGCTAACAGCAAGTTTTACACAGCGTGTAGCTCTGCAAACTCCCCCGGGTTTATTTGCAGAGATCACCAGCAGCACTAGCAGCTTCAGCCGCAGTGTGGGGCAGGGTTGGGTCTGGCCAAATACTTGGAGCATCACTCAGCCAGGGCCCCTCTGCTTCTGCAGATTTATGTGACTTTGGCTAGTGTGGCTGATTCTCACATACTCTTGAACATCCTTGAGGCTTGTCTGGTACAATGTTTGGTCTCACGTGTATCAAAAATGATTGCATTCATCCCATCACGGCTAAGTAGGGTGGGTGACCCTGATACAAGACCGTTTTCTCCTTTCTCACCTCCTTGAAGGGAGGGAGCAGAAATCCTAAAGATACTGGAAGAAGAGAAAATAAGCCTTTCTGCATTATTTCTTTGCATTTTCCATGGATTCTGTAGGCATCTTCCAGTGCTTTCAGGGTCTGGTTGTGGGGCAGGGATGTTCAGATCAAAAATTTTGGGGAATGGCCATTATCCCTGTGAAGTCTGGCTCCCATTCTGTTATTCTCAAAACTTATGCAAGATTCAAGTTTCAGATGATCCTGGAAATCTGTTCAGCAGAGCTGGGAGGGTCTCAGAGGCTTCAGGGCTCTGATTAGTGCCATTCCTTGAGTCTGCTGAA
>NW_010226231.1:13283-64414 GCF_000690775.1 Eurypyga helias
CTGACCTTCACAACCATTCATTTGAGGGCAGAGCCACAACCACTAAAGCAAAACCACTGAGAAAGCTCCCTAAAGGGAATCTCTGTCATGTTTTAGCTCCCTCTGGCAACTAAGTACCAGTCAGCTGCTCATTTGCCACCCCTGACAGGTGGGATGGGGGAGAGAATCAGAAAAAAAACTTGTGGGTTGAGATAAAAACAGTTTAAGGGAGAAGGAATAATAATAAAGGAATATACAAAACCAAGTGATGCAACAATTGCTCATCACCTGGTGATTGATAGCCCAACCCTGAGCAGTGAATTTCCCCCAGCCAGCTCCCCTCAGCTTATAGACTGACCATGATGACTTATGGCATGAAATGTTCCTTTGGTCTGCATGGGTCAGCTGTCCTGACTGCGTCTCCTCCAGCTTCTTGTAGAGCAGCAGCTGGGAGGGCAGCGGCAGTGTGAGAAACTGAAAAAGTCCTCGCCTTAATGTAAACATTGCTTGGCAACAACTAAAACATCAGTGTTACCCACATTCTTCTCAGTATAAATCCAAAACACATCCTCATACTAGCTACTCTGAAGAAAATTAACTGTTCCAGCCAAAACCAGCGCAGACTTACAGAGAGACCCAAACTGCTTTAGGAAAGCAGCTTGGAGAGGTTTTTCCTGGAAAACAGGAAAAATTCTGAGTGGCCTACAGCTACTGTAAGAGGCTTCCTTGAGGATAAAGAGGCTCACTTTAAACTCCTCCACACTTTAGCTCTGTTCAGGAGGAATCGTTTCATACCACTGGCAATCAGATAGAGCAGCACTGAGGCTGAGTGAGTGCACAAATAGACTGCAGGGCTACAGGGCTTTTCAGCTATGGTACCCACACGTCAGTCCTCACAGGGAGCAAGGTCCCACATCTGTCAGCCCTGGGAAGATGGATGGGTTGAGGGGGAGAGCACCTGCAGTATTGAGAGGAGAGGATCTCGTGGGTTGCTGTCTGGCTTTGCAGAAGAGGTTGGGACTGTCAAATCAAGGTGATGTCTCTAGCTCCCTGCAGCCAGCCATGCTGATAAGGCTGCAGTGAGACTGGCCAGCAGCCCAGAGCTGGCAGGGAGGGCTCCCCCATCCTGCACCCTTTCATTGCACAGCCCTCACTGCCTGGACATCTTATTCTGTGCTCACACATCTTCCTCTTCCCCCAGGCTCCTTCCACCCTGAAAAAAGTGCTGAAAGGAGTGATTTTCCTTCCACTTCTTAGCCTTCTCTTTTTTTTTTTTTTTTTTTTTTAATGTTGGGGGCTGGAGGGTCTATGCTTTTTGACATTGGAAATCGAAAAAGGTGTGGTTTGTGTGCTGCAGAGAACCGAGTGCTTCCAGAGAGAGAAGACACAAATCACGAGGACACCCTGCTGTCTCTGCTTCTTAATAAGAAGCTTGCGTGGCGGAGACCGGAAAGTATCGGTAAGTGAAGGGGATGGGAGATCTCAGCTTCTTGAATCTTTGCTTGCATGAATGTACGGAACCCGCTCCTCAGGTTCCTCTGAAATACCTGCTGCTCAGAAAGTGGAAGCACCCAGTGCCCGCATGCGATTAACGTCAGGTATTCCGTCTGCACCATGGGGCTCCTGGACCTGCTTTTGCAATGTGATGTAAAGCTGCCCAAACCCACGCACCCTGGATCCTCAGACACCCAACACTGAGCTGCCAATGGAGCACGTGTGTGTATATAACTAACATCAAGAAGAGATTCTGCTGAATCCCTGTGCCCCTGCCATCCCCGAGATGTTGCGTACTATGCCTGGGCACGGGCCAGCCTGGGGAGTCACTCTCACCCACACGCCCAGACAGCCCGGTGTGCGTTTGAGATAGAGCGCAGTGCCTGGCTGACATCTAACACCAGCAGCATCTTGTGAGCACACAGGGCAGCGGGGCAGTGTCAAGATTTTGCAGACGGCTGAGATTCCCTGGGTCTGGTGTAGGTGGGGACAAGAGGAGTGGTAGCTCTGGTCTAAGCCTGAGCTATGGCTGCTGGAAGAGGATGAGACAAAGGGCTTTTCCCACACAGTGGAGAGGCCAAATATGGGCCGTGGGGAGGCTGTTCCTGTCACTGCTCTGTGAACAGGCACCAGATTTAAAGCCACCCACATGTTGCAGCAGCCTCTAAACTCAGACCCGCCGAGGATAAACTTGGGCTTTCCGTGACGCTACACACAGCCATCACAAGCACCATATGGATTATTACAGGGGTCAGCTGTTCTCACGGCCACCGCAGCCAGGGGAGGGTTTGGGCCACGTGTGGTGGTCTCAGAGCAGGGAGCTGCCCTTCGCTGTGAAAACAGCCGAGAACGGGGCCCAGCAAAAAGTTTGTTATGAAAATCCATTCATCAAAACCACTCAGTGCTCTTCCCCAGCCCCTTGTTAATGCAGTGAGGCAGTGGTTAAACAATCCTGGGACAAATAAACAAACACAAATAAATCAAGTCCTTATACTAACAAAGGCATTCTTCTTGCAAAGGGGATGCATTCAAGAAATAACATTTTTATGATTGGTTTATGGATTACTGCACTTATTACTCCTAGAGGAAAGGCTGCATTTTATGCCAGACAATTGAATATAATGAATCTCTGAGCAGAGCACAGACAGAGGATTTACAGCAGGCAGTTTCTCAAGGCTTCATCCATAAATTAACTTCCTTCCTCCTGTCTGAGATAATCTTTTCCAAATTTCGGCCGCTATTTATTTTCTATACATAGCAGTCATTGGCCAAGCTTACGGCATGTGGAAAGTCAAGCCAAAACTGGCACTTGGAAGTCTGAAAGAGGTAAAAATTCATATAATAATCATCATCATCTCTTAAGTGACACTTTTCACTTGCAGATACGTAGGCCTGGCTGTCTCTACCTTAAGGATATGTAAAAACTTGCTTAAGAGGACTCTGTCTAAAGTCATTGCTGGCAGTGCTAGGAAGAGAGCCCCCATCTCCTGACTCCCAGCCCACCCCTATCCCCATCCCTTCTCTCAAACTGAGCCCTGATGTAATGGATTTGCCTAGGAATTGCTGCTTGTTCTGTTGGATGAATATCTGTTAGAAAATATTCAGGATTCTTCAACTGAATTGTTTCCTTCTGGAAGGAGAAACTGTGAAGGCAGCCAGCTCTTCCTTGGCACCCCTCTGCTCAGTTTCAAACATTTAAAAAAATAAGCCCAAGTCTGGCAATGTGTCTGTGTGCTGAAGTCTTATCTGAAATCAGGGGGAATTATGTCCTAAATCCCTTTGGAGATGCAGACCAATGCCTGCTGCCATTAGGAGCAGACAAAGGAGGCAGCTCCAGGGTTGGCTTTTGGTTTTCTAGTGGGGCCCAGCACAGACATTCTCTAGCCCTTTCCTGGCCCTTCTGCTTATTTTAGCGCATTTTTTCCCCTAAACTGACACTTAAAAACAGCTGATCACTTTGCATTTCCCTCCCAGGAGAATAGCTGTAGTCCAGTCATTCAGCTTTGACTGAGCTCCTTTTTTTCATGGTGCTTTCCTTTGTTTCAGCTATCATAAAAAAACCCCAAAACTGTTTTTTACATCAATTTAAGCCTGGAATAAGGTACCTCAGTCCTCAAGGGGAATAAGATTGAAATCCCCCATCCTTTCCTGCAGCTTTCCCTATTTTCACCCATCTGCATAATTTTTTGACAGCCTAGTGCAGTACTGCTCAGCCTTGAGAACTCCAAGTCCGATCTGTGAAGCTGGTCCCCAGGTCCTTGTTTTCCCCTAACGTGTAGAAGTGGGAAGCCCGTGTGCTTACTGCTGTGTTACTTTTCCTGTTGCTCCACTCTGCCATCCCTGATGTTTGCTGACTTAGATAGCAATAGGCTATGCTAGGCTAAATCTGTGTCTTCTGACTTCTGCCTGCACGGGTGACGTGAGGGTAAACAAGTCTTAAAGGAAGCAATGGGAGTTCATATAAAAGGCCAGTGACAGAAAAGCCAGCATTAGGGATTTGCTGTTATCAAGATGAATATTAAAAAGCAGCAAAAAGGTTCACCTGAGCTGGTATCACACAGTAGGTGACCTGTTGGGCCAATCCCGTTAGGACAAAAAAGCCTCCTTTGTAATGGAGAATTAGGGTACAGTCCCATAGAATTCACAGAGCAAGCCTGCTTTTCTGTCACCACTTCTGCTACTGCAGATTTGGAGGTCACTATCAGGTAATAAATGATAGCCAGGGGTTTTTGTCAACCACTGAAGTGGTTTAATGAAACAATGGTTTGGGTTTGAGCTTTGGGAAGCAACGCAGACACTGATATTACTCTCACCCTTCTTGCAGACTGGGAGCTGGCAAAGAAATTTGAAGAGCTTGAACAGGTAAGAGGAGCAAATACACAGACATATATATCCATATTGTTGCATGAATAGCTAAACAACTGTGTATGTTGTCTTTATGCCCTATTCTTCTACCTTTACATCCTGCTATCCTTCATTCTGCTGCTATAATGTAAGCATGTCACACAGGGAAAAGCAGAACTTGGGCTGAATAGCTGCATAAGCTGGAAAAGATAAGAAGAGAGCAAGGCTATAGAGTAGTACAATAAAGGATGAGGTAGCTCTTGCCTCTGCCATCAGTGAAAGTGCCTGTACCTCCAGCCTCTGAGCCACCCTGTACTGGCCAGCATGCTGTAGAGTGACTCATGATGGGGCATTGCTTTACTGCTGTGTTTGCTTTTAAACAGCTGGAGAAGTTGAAGGACCAGCTCTCAACTGAGGAAGGGTCAGAGGTGGCCTACGCCTTGGAAAGTCTCTCAGCATCCCAGCCCAAAAAACGCGGTAGGTTTTGGATTAGAGCCCTGCAGCCACCCTGCCCAGCTCTCATCTCCAGGGCTTCTCTTCTGCAACAAGGACAGTGACAGTAAACATGCCCCAGATATGCTGAAAAACAGGCTGGCAGCTTTTCTGCAGTCCTGGCCCTCTCTTAATAATGTCTGGCTGGTTTAGCAGCTGTGGAGGACTGTGTACCCAATCCTGTCAGCTGCTGGGACACACACTGGGCTTGCACACCCAGGACCTCACTAGGGGCAGTGAGTGTTGCATCTCTCTCTTCACAGAGGAACATGGGGTTATGTGAGCAATGAGTGCTTGTCCTGAAGGGGGGAGTTGTGTATGAACTGGTCCCTGCAGTGCACCCGTCCCCACAGCGCACCGTCGCTTTGCTCTGGGCACAAAGCTAGTGCTGAAGGCATAATGAGGCATGTGGAGGGCATGCATTCCCCTCTGCCAAGGTCACTGCCTCCCTACAGAGAAGAAAGGAGCACTTGTTTGTGCTGCTGAAAAGCAGCTAAAAGGGATGTGGAAATCAACCAAGAATGCAGGGAGCTGAGATCTAGTAGGTCTCCCAGTCTGTCTCCAAGCTTTGTCCAGTCTGTACCCACCCAGTGCCTCAGGACCATATTGCACCTTGCCCCTGCAAGGCTGCCCCTGACAATCACATGGACATTTCTGTTCACGCTGGTTTTCAGTGCATTCCTCCACAAAGCAGTGGCAGCTATAAACAAGAAGTCACTGATGACAGATCTGGCCTAAAACCAAAAGAGCTAGTTCTGCCCTTACCCCACACGAAAGCTGACAACCTGCCAGACAGCCAAGAGAAAATCCCTTTGTTCAAGGCTTGCTTAAGTGCTTAGGTGATCCTTAGACAATCTGCAATTCATAAGCAACCCTGGAGGCTGTCATTAATTTGGCTAATCTAATTCATGCCCCCACCAGTCTGGAAGGTTCAAATGTAGATAAAACTATTTCTCCTTGCCAGGTTTAAATTAGATTCTGCCAGAAGTTAAAGTAGAGAAGCTTTGCCTAAAGTCCTTCCAGTCTGGGAGAAGCTCATGTCTCAGCATGAGCATTGCTGATTCAGTAGAAGCTTTCTCCCAGTATCTTGCTTTCAAAAACCAGGTAGAAATCTCTTCTCACACTTGACAATAGGAGACGCGCACAGGATTCAAAGAACAGGGCATGTTAGTGATACAGCTTTTTTCCAAATGTACATCCTTCCCTAATCTAGTCTTCTTGGAAGGTTGCACAGAGATCAATGTTTGGAAGACAGTTAGCAGCAGTGACAGACCACCTGGGCTTAAAAAAAAAATTGTGAGGGGCAGATCCAGTCAGTATCCTGCTTTTCCTATCAGTCACGGGTGAAAAACCCTGCACACACCTCCAAGACAGCAAAACTGCTGGCCAGTAGACAGGAAAGAAAAAACTAATTCCTGATATTGCTGAAGTAGAGCAAAAGGAAAGCAGACCCTTATAAATCAAGCAAACAGAAAAAACTTTTAGATCCCTTATTCACACTGTAAGCAGCTAAAAGAAACATCTTCTAGAAGTGTTATGTGAAGTCAAAGCTGGTTATTGAGATGTGCCCAGAAACCTCAATGCTGGCTTCACATCCCAATTCACTCAAACCCTGGGGCTTTTGAAACCCACTCCAGGGCTAGAGCGGGAAGCCGGAAAAAGTCCCTTGGATGCTGACATCCTTCTCTTGTATCCCTTCTCAGCCTGCTTTTGGAAATACTGCATCTGAAGGCTTGCCAGGACTGGAGGATGAAGATGAGCCCTTCCCCAAACTGCCTTTCTGGGTATAAGTGTGTTAAGTTTGTTCTGTTCTCTCATCGTGCTGCTGATGTGGATGACATCCTCCCTGACCGCACCACAGCCAAGTTCAACAGGGACCGTGACAGGAGCTGGTAGCCCACTCCCACTCTCCACTGTTCCTTCCTTCCAGGTTTAACCTGCCATAATCTTCAATTTGGAAGATGCTTCCAAACTTTCGTTGCTGTCCTGTGTGTGCCATGCGGTCCACTGCCACTGTACACTCTTCCCCGTCTCACCAAGCCCCCCAAGGCACCAAATACTAACTCAGTTTCCCTGAGCTTGGGCCTCTGCCCACCCCCACAGGTGTTGCTCACGGTGGTGTCTGGGTTTCCCGGCATCTCCTCCGAGCGGGTTTGTGATGGCCTAACACCCACTGTTGGGACAGGAAGGCAGATGGGATACAACGTGAAGGGCTCGGGGTGCCTGCCGTGACTTGCTGAGCCAGAGCTGTTCCTCATCGCGTCCCGTCAGTGTACGCAGTAGGTTTGGGGGAGGACAGGCACAGAAGTCTGGATCCTTTGGATATCATTCCAATAAAGATTTTCTGTTGCACAGAAGCACGTGCTGTTTTCTTTCTCACCCCCTGCAGAGGCCCAAGGGGCAGCACATTTCCCCTGACGTAGGCTCTTGTTACCTTAATGATTTGTGTGAAGTTTACAACAGAAAAAAAGCTCCTATTAAACACCTAGGTATAGCAACACTCCCTAGTTTTATTGTGCCTGAGGAAGGAGCCTTTCCTTTTGATCATAACTGGGAATGAGAGTTGGGTCTTCCTTGTGGATGTGTGTGGGCTGCTGTATGGATAGGACTAGACCAGAGCCACTGATTTCTACCTCCTCACCCCAAAGAGATGTTTTGAGCAGAGATTTTTGACTCATCTGGCTGGTCAGTGCAGATGCTAGGTGGCTTTTCCTGCTGTAGAATCATGTCTGCCCCTGTCCAAAAGGAAGACATCACAATCCATCAGCAGTTCCTACATATATTCATCTTAAGCCACATTTTCTACATTTATTTGCAAAAACAAATTATCATGTTCCCAAAGGTGTAAATTCAGAATAAATCCTGTTGTTAACTTTGAAGTTTCTAACAGTGTAAACGAGAGCAGAATCTGGTAGCCACTGTGAACGTGTGGACTGATTTTGACTAGAGTTGAACTGTCTCTCCAGCCCTGTCAAGCCGTGCTATTTAACAGTAGCTTGCACATTACATATTCTTCAAAACTTTACCTCTCCCAAAGCTGTAATACCACGCTACTTTCATTGCCTTGGGCTCTGGCAAGAAGCACCCGCTTACAGCACCAGTACCTTGTATGCACTTCATTAACAGATGTATTCATCCCAATACAGGCCAAAGCCAGCATCTATGGAATAAAACCAGTGTGATGATATCAAGTGAGGGCTAATGACATGCAAAATACAGTTCGCTGTTAACATTAATTCTTTGTTATTTCCTTGGCAGTGATTCAGAACACTTTTCCCATTTTCTGTTGCTTTTGTGGAAGGGAAAAGGTAGGTGGGAGCACACTTTCACATACCCTCAAATCAGCACCAAATCCAGGAAAAAATTACAGCTTATTGCCAAGAGAAGGGTTTTACTTTCTGAAAGAGTTTGGTGCTCCAGCTGAAAGGGAGGTGTATTGCAAGAGCTGCAATGAGTGCCCCAAGTTGGTGTTCAGCTGGGATGCTTTCAGCTCGCGGGAAATCCCAGTGCAACGGAAGGCCGGAGCAGCAGGCTCCATCTGTTACCTGCTAGCTGTAGCCATGCCTTCCCGACCTGGTGTGATAACTCATCAGCAAGTCAGGAGAAGGAATACAGCATCTGTGGCTATTTAACAGCTTGCTCTGATCCTAGACACAGGAATTCCCCGGAGTGCAATGCACCATGCTGCTTAGCAGTGATTTTTAGCCCACATGGTCTGCTACATCCTATCAGCGCTGTATTTAAGTCCTCAAGGCACCTGAACTACCCCACTATTTCCTCACAGGCACTATACACTGCTGTGTTGCTGGAGTGATAAATAAGTATTAAATGCAATTCATTTACTAATTCAAAGCAGAGGTGGTGATGCTTTCCCCAGGCTTTCCCTCCACTTGTCACTGCAGAGGTCCTGTCCTTTCTCCTAAGCATGTGGAAGAGAAACTCTTCTTTCTCAGGTGCCACCTCCACATCGTGGCTGCTCACCCCTTACCCATGCCCTATGCTTGGGCAGTCACTGTTGCTGAAGTTAATGAACCACAGGCAATAATTAAAGGGGTTTCCCTTAGACATTCTAGTAGACCATGTTGATTTATTAGCAGAAGATCCTCACAGGCATCTGAATAGATTTGCAAACTGGCAGCACAGGACAAATCTAGCGTGCAAAGGATGCTGCAGTATATCCTCAGTTCACATTTGTTGACCTCCATACTATGCACAATTACTGAAGCTATAGAATATTCTCTATGAAAACAAATCGTGGTGTTCAGCCTTTCAGATATCATCACACTTTAAACAGTACCTGCCAATTTATGGATTTTAAAGAGTGCTTTTTAAGCTGCAGGAGGTCTCAGTGTGCTCTGTGGTGGATGGGGCAGAGGAATAGAGAGGCTGTTGCTTTCTTCCAAGTAATCCATGCAGTGAGGTGGGATCCAAGCTTCCAGCTCCCAGTTCCACCACCACAGACACCTCTGTCCTGCCTTGCTTTCACATCACCCTTGGAGGGTGATACAGGGCATTTCTGCACACAACTTAGAGGCTTTAAAACCCCTCTGTTTTTGGAAGCCCAGGCTAATACCTGCCAACTCTTAAATACTTTTATGATCCAACAGTATCTTTGCAGAGCTGCTGTGTTAGAATTGGATTCCTCTGATCTGAGTCTCCCAAAATATGTTACAAAATGCTCCTTTTGACAGACAGCTGTATGAGTGGTCAGGTCATCACTTCCATAATCTGCCCATGCCCCATACATATGGCTACCTTACAAGCAGATTATCTGCAGACTGTCTGGATGAGATCAGCGCAAGATAACTGTTTACTGAACTGCAGGGCAGGCTCGGGATAGGTGGTGGCAGTGCATGGTGGAGGACAGCGTCTGGGCTTGTCTGAGTCCGCATTTGCAGATTTGCCTCTAGCATGGACAGAAAATCCTGTCTCAGGTCAGCCAGTTTGCATGCACACACTCAATCCAGCTCTCAGAGCCTTCACCTGCAGGTTTAAAGGCAGAAAAAGAACAGTGGGAACAGAGGAAATGCGGGGAGCAAAAAAAGATGACCACATATGGACTTTCAGCCCTTCTTTCTATGACTTTAAAGATTTTGATCTGGAAAGCATCTGCAGTGCTTTACCTCACACAGAAGCACCAACTCACCCACAGAAGGAGGAACGACCACGTAACTCAGCTAGAGTGCTCTGCTTGATGGGAAATGTGGGGGCACCTCTAGGTGTGGTTCACTGGTTTGTGCAGCTGCTCTCAGTGGCTTTAGCCTGTACTGGAGATGTCAAGAAAAGCAGTTGCTTGCAAACTTTCTGTGGCTTGGTCAGTCTTGGTCTTGGGGCAGGGCTATAAGTAAAAAGGAAAACGGGAAAGGCCCTTGCTGTGGCTGAGCACTGCCCCTTCTCAGACATGAATTGGGTGCTACCCGCCTTTCTGAGAGGCAGCCTCATCTCCCACCATAGCCCGAACCAGGGCAGTTGCAGCAGTATCCCAACCCTCAGAACAACTTTAACTTCAAAGACTCACCAACTTCCCAAATCTTTGCCAGTAGCTGACTGAAAAACTGACTTTTGCCACATTTTGCTAGCCAAAGACCAGGTGCTTTGTGCCTGACATTAGATCAGGAAATTAACACTTAATTACTATCTCCAGCCTTATGACAACTTTCTGCCTAACGCAGGGTATTTGGCAAGAAGTTTTTCCTAGTGCTGCATAATCCCTTTCTCAGTAGATCTTCTTTTGCAATGCTATGGAAGATTTATACCCAAGAATAGCAATCCAAGGAATTTAGCTGACATGGATCAAAATCCAAGAAGGAACATAAAAGGTTTAGAAAACATCAGCTAGGAATCTGAGCATTGAAATGTCAGCAAACAGCTCTTTTCAGCTATATTTTATAACATAGAAAGAAGTGACAAGCATGAAACAGGATTTAAGATAACCTGTTTTACTCTGAAATGAAGTGGAGGGGACATGTTTACATTTTACCAGAGTGAGAAATACTTGAACTCTTAAGAGTTGGATGTCTGCTTACGCCCCATGCACTCATCGAGAGGCTAAATTAAGGCATGTGATGCAGATGGCTTAGGAAGTAGCTGACTTCATATTTGGACGCTATCCTATGTTATGCATAGGCAGGAGTGAAATGTATTCATCAGCTTAGAGGAGGAAACTAGAAGTCTCACCACATTTCAGGATCTGCCACATGATGAAAACATGTCTAAATACAGTGCAGAGATAAGAGGAAGAACTACTAAAAACATCAAGACAAATACAAAGGTATTGTCATTGTTCTTACTCAGACTAGTGAAGTCAGTAGACATCTTCTCCCGAACAGCAGTTCAAATAAATTCTAGGTTTGCCCCATAACCATTAATTCCCCCTCTTCATCTACCAAACAAACACCCTCTTGAAGGAAACGTGCAAAGCAAACTGGCTGCTTTTCATGGACTGCTGTTGGCATTTCTGGAAGTTTTATTTTCAGTCCAGAAAATCTATCAGTCTTTGCTAGGATAATGAACTTCAGCAAGTTTAAGAAATAAATGCCATGCAATTAAACTATATACATATATTCTGTTCCCTCCTATCACTGTGCACAACTGTGAGAGCATTCTGACCTGATAAAATGAATTTGTTATTATTTGTAAATGGCAACGTGAAACAGATTTTGCAGGATATCAATTCGTTGAGCATTGAATCATTGGTCAATGACAAGACGTGCTGTGATGCATCTTCCGTATTCCTGTAATGTTTCCCATACAGCGTCAGTCATTCAGAACAGAAGCACCTGTAGGCAGAAAAGCAGTAAAGATTACCTTTTCCCATGCCAGAAATGCAAAGCTTGGACAAACAAACTGTAAGGTGATCTACAGGAGGTGGAAAATGTTAGGAATACTTGCTTTCCTGTAGGGAGGTACTAAGTTGTAATTTAGGGCATTCAAGCTAAATGGACAGTCACAATCCATGGTATAAGAAGCCATCATTCCCCAAACCACCCTTTCCAAGCCTACTGGCATGACGAGTATTTCCATGTAACTGAGAACAGGAGAGGTTCTCTGAGCCTGCCCACACTGGCTTACTTGCAGGAACTGCTAACCCTTGGTGTTGCCCAGACGGCTCACTCCAATCCGGTCAAGAGGAACTCCAAACCGTCTCTTAGGCAGCTCAACCACTTTCCTGCACAGGGAAAAAAAAGCAAAGAAGGAGGGAAAGAATTGGGGAAAGACACTCATCCCACTAACGACTTCATTGTTTAGACAGAACAGCTGTGCAGGAGCAGCCAAAGATGTGAGTGTTTAAAAATAACATGTTTCACTGCCTTACAAAAGAATAGGCGAGAGTTGCAGCTGTTTTACAGACTGGCTGACGTTGATCCACTAATCCTGGTTCTATGTGGCAGCAAACAAGTAAGTTCACAGGTTAACTGCTTTTCATAAAAGAAAGGAGATACACTGCATGTATAAAGGGGAATCATGTGCATAGTATCCTATCAGGTGACCTGTTAGCCTGGATCTTTGAAACCTCCAGTGCCAACCAGAGTTAAGATAAGCAAGAAGGTAGAAAATGTTGCTCAGTAACAGAGGGGACAAGTCAGAGGAGCCCTAGCAGGGTTTTCCTACTGAGTGTCCTGTGAAGCACTGTTCTCGAAATTGTATAGTAGCAATCCTTCGATGGGATTGAAAATGGGAGGGTTTTGGGCTTGGTTTTTTTTCCTCCATATGGTACATTCCCTGATGATTTGATGAATGAGGGTATGAGGACTGTATGAAAGCAGGTCTAGCCAGGAATACTTTAGTATGATTTTTAAAATATAAGTTTTGCCATCTTAATTCAGCATTTTTAAGCTTTTTTTTTTTCCCTCCACCAACAGAAGTTTTATTTTAATTAATTGTGGAAATAGTGAGATTTTCTGCAGCTGAGAATAACCTCAACTTTTGCCCTTGGAAATACTTGCCAGTGAAATGCAGGTCCAAGAGAAGCCCTGGAAGATGAACACTTCTCTATCTGTCCTTGTCAAGGAACATAAACAAAAAGAAATTTTGCTCTGTAAGTTAGCAAATGCAAAGTAACTAGCACTCAAGTCTGACTGTGTGCTAGCACTGCCATGCTCACTCAGCCTGTGGCTTTGGGGGCTCTGCACATCCCTCCAGGACCATACCTCGTCCATTGACTGAGATGAGCAGTTTCCTTTCTTCACACCTCCCGGGCATGGGTTGAAGCCCAGAGGCACCCTTGCAGCATTGGCAGCCCATTTCATACTGCCTCTTTTCTAGCTGCTTTTCAGATGAGGTCAAGAAACAGGAATTGATGTTGTACCACATATGTAGGGAGCAACCACATGGGTCATGCTGGAGCAGCTACAGAACATCGCAAATGAAGGGAAGCCATTTGTATAGCCTCCAACAACACCCACGTATCCAGCCCTGTTGCATAAAGCCACAGCGAAAGAGAAGGGAAAGAAAGCCAAGAGCTGACCCGCAGTCCCTTGCCTTAAGGGCAGCACCCACTTCTTCCCAGGGTGTAGGCACAAGCAGGTGGGGGACTTGGGCTCCTGGTGTCACGCTGACCCATAAAAAATGGAATAGAGTTCCCAGATTGGATTAAAGGGGTGGGTCTGCATTGGTAGCTGTAAAACCATCATGCTCGGTAGTTAAACGGAGAAGGAAATTGTGAACTGCCCATGGGAAAGGCTGAGCAAGCAGGCAGCGCAGGGCAGGCAGCTTCCCCTCTTGTGGCCATCCCGAGCCAGAACAGGAGTCGCAGCTCCCTCCTCAGCCCCCTGAGCCACTTCCAGCTTCCAAAGCAGACTGTGCCTATTTCAGCACTAGGGACAAAGAGATGTTCTCTATCTCAAACAGCCTTTTCTAAGGTTCCCAGGCTCTCTTTCTGCCTGTCTGTGCATCTCTCTACATGCTTTCAACACTTGTGTCTTCTTGCATGCTTTTCCCATCCTCTCAAAGCTTTATAAATTGATGCTGATGAGCAAGATTAGGACCTGGGCCCTCCTGTCACTGGTGCGTGCCACAACAATCTGTTAAGTGGAATTATATTTGAACTGCTCTTTTCCAAATGTTTCTTCTGTGTTGCCAGGCACTACAGACACTACATTAATTCAGGGGCTGAATCTATTTAACAGCTTTCACACTTCAAAAGTCATTATTTGGTCTCTAAAGGTAACCATCTCAGCTGTACAGAAATGGGCTGTTATTTACTGTGTAGTACAGCAGCCTCTGCCTGTTTTGACCTAAAGGTACAGCCTTTCTGCTGCTGCATAGCACGCATCTGATCTGCAGTGCGTGCTGGTGGCAGCATCTGACTATCAACACAGGGATCAAGGTAGCTCAGGTGGTTCTAATAAATGAGTCAACCCCAAACTCCCCCCAAAGTGATAATCTCAACGCAAAACTGCGAACTGTGCTAATGATGCTGGGAAAGGAGGAAATTTGTGCAGTTTGTCACTCATTTGTACAGATTCATTATTCAGAGATAAGCTGTTAGAGAACTTGGACAATTTTCACCACAATTTCCCTTTTTTGTGGTTTTCTTTCTTTTTTTTTTTTTTTTATTTTTCCCCTCCCGCTTTGGACTGCACTTAGAATGAAACAAGATTTCCACCAAAAAAACATGAGACACATCAGGAATACTGTGTACTCTTACAAAATAGGCATTGCAGCTTCAAAAATTACCTTGCATTTCTTCTCCTGGAAAGGGAAAACATGCTAAAAATCAAGCAAAGAATGAGCTGATACTGATCTCTTGAAGAGATATACGGAACAGAATAGTTCTATTCAAGGTTTTAAGAATTTTGTATTGTATCACTTTTGGCTACAGTAAAAAGTCCTAGTAGTAGACTGGGTGGATTAATGGAAAAACAACAAGAAAATATTACAAAACTCTGTTTGAAAAAAGAAAAAAAAAAAGCTTGTAATGCTGACTGGTTCTTGTGAATAGTTTCCACTTCCAAATTAAGCTTTAAGTATTGTATTAAATACTTTGTGGCATTGGGGATTCCATCCAAAAGAAGACAGTTACCAGAAGAAGGGAACAAGATCATTAAAGCTCTTTCAGATAGAACGAGCAGCCCCTTGAGCTTTACCCCAAACTCTGTGGTTCCCCCCAGCCATATCGAGCATCATTGCTTAGCCCCATTATAAACATACTTATCTTCAAATGTCTGCTGTGAAGGTAGGGCTGTACTGCTGTATTGGTTAAACCCCGACTTATCATGAACTGATCGAGGTCTTGAAGTCCATTCTATTAACTGTCTGCCCATGCATACCACCATACCTTCTCTTCACCCCACCCTCGGGAACACCTAGTCCTGCCCCTCTGCTTTTGAACCTCAGGACTGTTTTTGCTTTAAATAATCTCACGATCAAAAAAAGACATTTTAAAACTGAATATTAGTTCACATCAGTGGAAATGTACTAAAAAATGCATATGCCTGAATGTCCTCTGTTAGCTGTATGGCAGTATGGGGATAAATGAACTAGTACATGCATTATTCATCACAGCTGATGGATTACACACCATGCAGCCCGAATGATTTCTGTAGAAATCCTGGTACCCTGACCAGAGGCACCTCACAACTGGCCAGTAAACTCGCTGGTGGCTAAAGCTAACCCATCTGTACCCAGGACACCTACCAACAGCCTTTTCGCAACTTTATCACTGGTAGGATCTGAGAATTTACCTCTGTTTGCCTTTAGCATCCACAGAGGTCGAAGAAATCCTGTCAATAGGGGAGCCAAATCCTGGGAAACTTCTTTTCTTCTTGGTCTCGGTCACCTCATTCTCCAGAGACACCAGCTCGTCGAGAAGGAACAGTTTGGCTGCCAGGCTGGTGGCTGACTTCTCTTCACTGGCAATGGGATGTGTTCCCATGCCCTGAGCAGCAGAAGGCTCCAAAGGCTGCAAAAGAAAGGGGGGATGTTTTCTTGCTGCTGAAGATCCGGGAAACTCATTTCAACCAGTGTCACAGCAGCAGTCCTATAAATACATAATCAGTGGGATTCTAAACCTGGGACAATGTTTTAAAACAAAGTTCCTGCTGTGAAGTGTGGCCATTTTCCACCAGAAGGAGTTTGCCATAAAAGGTTGGGAATTTTTTTTTTAATAGAATTGAACTCGC
The DNA here is from genome assembly GCF_000690775.1 of Eurypyga helias. Lineage (NCBI taxonomy): Eukaryota > Metazoa > Chordata > Aves > Eurypygiformes > Eurypygidae > Eurypyga > Eurypyga helias. Next base: position 29,216 of record NW_010226231.1, read on the forward strand.
CTTCATTATTATTGCAAGAATTATCAAAAGTTATTACTCCACAAAGCCTGCTTTAATAGGCCAGCCCACTATCCCTATCTCAGCAGTGTGATTAGGATCACTTATGACATGCCCTGAGTAATTTAATCCTTTTTAAAAATGCAGTCACCATTACTAGGCTACAATATCCATCCTGATATTTTTCAGAAAACTGATTTTAATTTTTAAAATGAATGCTAATAAAGAGTAATGAAAACTTACATAGTTTTCATCCAAGGTTGACAAATTAATTAATTATTATGCAAAAATATCCCAAGATAAACTTGCTCAGCACTAGCATTCAAGGGATTAGTGCATTAACACTATGTGGGGAGGAGGAAAGGAAAGAACAGTCTGTTGACTAGACACAGAATTTTGAACCTTAGTTATGACATTAGGCTTAGCACCTTTTCAAAACCAAACTCTAGTTTGCTATCTAGAATAGCTGGGAACATTGGGGTCTATCAAGACAGAAAGGAAACAAAACAAAGTGAAATATTTGATTTGCAAATAAGAGAAAAATATAGGGCAGCAGCTAGTCTACAAAAGCAGGTGTCAAGCTCTAATCATTCTTTCTTGAGATGAAATATTTGCCTTCTTGCTCCATTTGATCTTCACAGAATAAGATAAAAATTTACAACGAAAACTTTCATTATATGCCTTGAAGCAGGTTTTCCTTTCTCTTTAGAAGCACACCACTATCTTGCTTACTCATACACAGTGAGTTCAGTACAACTGTAAAGAAAGCCGTCACACGGACGATGCAATACGCTTGTATCTACTGCACTCCACACCATAGGTGTGGTGATGACATTTTCCACTACTGAAGGGTGTCATAACCAGTGATTGAGTGTATAAACTTGATCTTTATACAAGGAGGAGCACATGACCACAATGATGACACAAATGAAGTAGCACCATTAATACTTCCGTAAAGGATCCCATATTGTCCTCTGACTTTACTTTTTATGAGCCTCAAGTGCACTGAGCAACCCTTTCTGTTCCCTTTCAGGGTTATAAAACTTTCATAGAAGTTTGCAACAAAATTATGCTTTTAAAAGAAGGTAAAAAATAGCATCTGCTCTTTAGCACTTTGTGCAGTCCCACTTACTTGGTCTTAAAAAGGATGTAACAGAATTGTAAAAAGTAAAGAGACAGCTAAAATCATAATCAGAAGTAGGAACAGTTTTCCTATGTTGAACCACTGAAAAAGCACAACTTCACAGATAAGTAAAGAGGTAAATATGTGAATGGGGATGCAGTGGAGGGTTTATAAATTTAAACAGCAAAGAAGTGAATAAAGACTAGCAATTTTTTCCCAAGAAAAAGATCTCCCCAGTCCACCCAGCGAAATCATGAGATGGTGAATTTAAAATAAATATAAGGAGCTACATTTTAAACACAGCACATAGATGAATTGGAATGCATTGCCGAAGGACATCATGGATACCAAGATTTTACACTGTTTAAAAGACGAATTCAGGCCCATCAGCATCTAAAACATACCCTGGTCCAGTGCAAGTCTGGTTCAGGAAGACACTGAAAATATGCTGTGCTTATATTCTTTTAAGAAAAATCAGTCATTGATAGAGACAGGATACCCGGTCTCTGTGGCATCAGAACAGCAGCTGCTGCAGCACTAACGTGGAGGGCGATTCCCCAAGCCCTATGTTCTGTAAGAGATATTTTGTAGAACCAGGGCAGGCTCACTTGGCAACAGAGAGCAAGGTAGAAGGATCCGTCAGTATGCATCTAACTTCTAAGCTCATCTTAAAAACCTCTGTAAAGACCTTAGAGCTGAACAGTGCTACTTTGATTAAACTTTTAGATCCTTGATGTTTTTATGGCATGAAACCGTTATATAAATACCTTTCCTGCCAGATCTGTTTCATGTCAAGCTGACATGAAAAGAAGAGAATGCAGTAGAAGTTATTTTCAGGTGCAACCTCTGCATATTGTGCTGGAGGAAACGCGAGAGAGCTCTCCCACTTCATCCACTGATCTCCTTCACAAGCTTAGGCAAGTTACTTTGCTCCTTCCCACTCCTCGTCCCTTCTGTGTCCTTTAATTCGTAACTTTTGTGCAGATGGTTTTCTCTCAGGGATCTCCTTTTGGCTTCTGAAAGCTGCAGACTTCTCATACTATTATTTATCTTTAAGGAGAAGAATGAGACCTTCCCTTCAGTGTTAGAGGAGTTTGCTTCTCCACCTCATCATCTCCTTCCCCTCTTCAGGAGGTTCTCTACCCAAAGTCACTGGGCTATGTTTTAACACAGAAAATCTCCCTCAGGAGAGGTTGCATGAATCTGAGACTTCATTCTGTGTGTCGTCCCAGAGCCAGGCCCTTTGCATAGCTCCCTTCACTGGGGAAGCTTGCTCTCACAGAGTCAATACTGACTGTTCACCTTCCAACACAGCTCAGAGACCATGGTGTCTTCCACTCTCCGTGGCCACAAACAGCCAGAGGAAGAGCAGGGTTATGTCACAACCACCAGAAACATTCACCTACCTCTGTCACAGCCTTGGCGAGGATCACTGAGCCAGAGTGCCTCTGCAGCATGGTGACCATGAGGGCCAAATGCACCACCACAAGCTGGAGCTGCAGCATCTGCAAAGGAGAACAAGCTATTAATGGCTTCACAGATGCATTCCCTAGTTCCCAGAGGAACCTTGCTCCAAAAGTCTTTAAGAAGTGAAAACAAAGGAAAATCCTGTTCCTGTGGCTGTTAATACACTTTATCTTACAGTCACCACATAAAAAAAGAGTGCCAGCTGAGTGCCCTTCACCTCTGGGTGTAGAATCAGCTCCCTCCTCTTTCCTCCTTTACACCTCTGCAAATCTTTTAATTCCTTTCTGCACAATGGGCCAGCCCTTGCAGTGGCAGGAGTGACGAATGCAAACCTGTGTTAACACCAGACAAACTAGACACTCGCTTGTAAGCAGGGAGACTGGCTCACAGCCACCCAGGTCAACTCTGACCTCCCCACATGCTGGAGAGGTGCCTAAAGCTGTTACAGGAATCACATCCCTCCCCAGCTGCATTGTGAAAGTAAGGCTGCATTTCACCAGTCCTCAACGTGAGTTCGTGGTAGTCACAAATTTCAGGATCTTCTTGGGATCCTGGAAGGAAGTTATCCAGCTCCCACACTTGGGAAAATCTTAGGTGAAAATCCATCACTCAAACTGATGGTGTTCTGACCATGTGCCACAAATGCAGATGCCTACAGAGCCTTTAAATTATACAGGGAGGTTCAGGTTGTGGGAGACCCAGGGTCAGGAAGCTACTTTCTGCAGGGGATTCTTTGGCCATAGGTTTAGGCTACATTGTTTAAGCTCTTGTTTGGGTCTAGTTCTTAAAACCTGACCTGCCTCCAACTCACCCAGGTGGGAATATTTCAGCTGATGTTTATAAGAACTAGGCTGGAGCCTCTAGTGTCAAAGGTATCTGCTAATTTACTGATTACTCTGTGTCCAGGTCCTGCCCTGGAGTACAATTCAAGCCTGATTATGCCACTGTTTTCTGATTCTCCACTTGGCAAAAGCAGAAATAGAAAAGATGTATGAATATATTTTCATGATATATGATAGTTGTTTTATCCTCTGCGTAGAAATTTTCCCATTAGGCAGAAGACACATAGTAAAACACATTTGACTATGTACTTTTCCCCAGTTGCAAAAGAAAAAAGTCACAGAAGCCAGCTTCAAAAAGCAAAGATACAACATTTGTAGTGTTGTTTCTTGGAGCTCCGTTTCTTGCTTGGCTTTTCAATATGTTTAGACGTGCTTCTGTTATTTGATTACCCCATTATATATATAAAATAAATACATTTAATATTGTCCATGAGGGATCAGCAGTGAGAATGCAAGCTGCTGGTTATTCTCTAGGGGTAAAGCAGACTAAGTTCACTGGAGTCAAAGGACAAAAACAAAGTAGTAAGCCAGGTGGTATAACTACCTCTCAGTCTGATGGTAAGAGTCATTAAAGTCAGACAAGCCTGTCTTAGTGTTTTTAAAGCTGTAACCATCTACAATGTATATTTTTGTATGTGGGTGTGCATTGAAATTTGAAGTAGTAGTCTAGTACCTTCACAGGTAACCACATCCTGATTATTTGGATACGGAGACATAAAAATAAATGGCAAGGTTAAAAACACATGTTTATTGCGATTTAAGGTCTGTGCTGGTATTCATTCAACCCAAAGACCAAAGACCTAAAAATAGCAACTGGTACACCAATCAAAATAAACATTAAGGCACCTGCAACACAAAAGACATTTGATTAACTGGTCAGAACTCGACGCCAGTGAAATTAGAAACAGAGGAAATTGTAAAGACTTAAAGCTTGGCTTTAGTTCCCATAGAAATAAGAGTAGCTAAGAAGTAATATCACTGGTTTTAAAGGGAGCAAAACAAAGTCCAGCAAGAAAAAATTCTTCCCAGAGAGGGTGGTGAGGCACTGGGACAGGTTGCCCAGAGAAGCTGTGGATGCCCCATCCCTGGAAGTGTTCAAGGCCAGGCTGGATGAGGCTTTGAGCAACCTGGTCTAGTGGAAGGTGTCCCTGCCCATGGCAGGGGGGTTGGAACTGGATGATCTTTAAGGTCCCTTCCAACCCTAAGTATTCTGCGATGCTACGATTCTATAAGATTCTGTTGTGCTGATTTTCACGTGGAGTTGTGACCAATGCAGGAGAAAGAAGCAGGTTTGTTATAGTGGAGCAGTTTAGCTCTAGAAAAGCATTTGCAAAACTAAGGATGCAATGAGGACTATGTAAATGTAATTAAAGTGCTACTGTCTTCTGCCAGTTTGGGACTTAGCTTTCCACCTTCAGCCATGTCATAGGATCTTATTTGTTAAAAGCAGGTGTTGCTTTTTTCCCCTCATGAACTCATCTGTTGCAACTGGGTAAGCAGAGCCATCCTGCCAAAAGGGGATTCCACAGCCGTGCACTGATTGTTCCTTCACCCCATCCACATTTTACCTTGACCTGCCATTCCAAGAGAGACCTAAAGTAAGGCTTGACAGTATTTGTTACTTAAGGAGAACAACCAAAGCTCTGACAATCACATGGACCTTTACAAGACACATGCTTCCCACTTGTATTGAATTTCTATCCTTCTGGAAAACTCTTCACAACCAATCTCACAGAGATAGGTCAAGGGACTGGGGTATAATTCTGTGTCTTTGTTATCTCAGGGTCTGGTCTGGTATTATCTGATATAAAATAAGATTTACCCTTCACTAAAAGTAACTGCAAGTCTGAAATTCAGACATATTTATGTATTTTAGTGATATTTTAGCTTGAAATGTGTCAAAAGTAAAATTCCTCATATAATTAGGTATCTTTGTTGCAGGTCCAATTAAAATAAAATTAAAGATAAAAGTGAGAACATTATTCTACCTTATCAAAGCAGGATAAACATTAAAAACTTTTTCTTAGGAATCTGTGCAGAGACATTTTCCAAGAAAAGATCACAAGAAAGCAAAACTCCTTACCAAGCAGAAACTGTTAAGTCTCCAACATCAAACCAAAGGACTTAAAAGATGTTTTTCTTTTAAAGAAAAAAACAAAAAACCAAAATGACATCCTGAAGATAAGTGGGCTGAACAAACCCCAGACAGCATGCAATTCATCACCAAGCTCCAAACCCATTGCCTGTCAAATATGGTAACAGCTGTCATTGTTCTTACCCATTTGAACTATCATATTTCACATTACTGTGGAGATTACTCCGCAAGTATAAATCACAAGAGCTTTATTTTTCTTGCTGGTCTGTTAGCAAGAGAACTGAGGCAAGACATCATGTAATCTTTCACTTTGGCTGCCACTATATATTGATGAATGTGCTCTGCTTGTTGCAACACCAAGAGAGGACATACTGGAGCTCACCTGCAAACGAGAACCTTGCTCTTGCAGTGAGCAGGATGTAGCTGAGCCCAGACACCCCTGCGGTTTTGTTCTATATGCTCCCCCAAGCTGACCGGATACAGAGCCCAGGCACAACTGTCCCACCAGCACTGAGAAGCTCCTGGCGGTGACCATTAAGACTCCAGGCCTTCTGGTATATCAGCACTGGGATGGTACTGGTGAGCCTCCATCACCTGTTAGCCATGAAGGATTTCAGGGGAGACCTTATTGCTCTCTACAACTGCCTGCAGGGAGGTTGCAGAGAGGTTGGTCTCTTTGCTGAAGTGACAAGTGTTAGGACAAGAGGAAATGGCCTCAAGTTGTGCTGGGGAGTTTTAGATTGGATATTAGGAAAAATTTCTTCACTGAAGGGTTGTTCAGACACTGGAATGGGCTGCCCATGGATGTGGTTGAGCCACCATCCCTGGAGGTATGCAAGAGATGTACAGACAAGGTTTAATGGTGGTATTAGCAGTGTTAGGTTAACAGTTGGACTTGATCTTAAGGGTCTTTTTCAACCTAAACTATTCTGTGATTCTATGATCTCTCATGCCATGCAGATTCCAACCAGCCGGAGGAAATCACAGCTGTGTTTGCAAGCCAGTTACTGATGTAGTTTGTTGCTTCTCCAAAGCCACAAAGTAGAAAATTAGCTGCTGCTACCAATCTTTATCAAATGTGCCATTAAGTCTTAACATTTACTTCACCAGCCTTGGATTGGACACCTGATGGGAATGTACCAATAAAATTATGATGGGTGAGTATCTTAACAAAAGAACAACTTATAAATAGCTTGCGTGAAGCTCTAAGAATAAGTCTGCTCTTGCTGAAACAAATTTGCCCTACTTTTAAAAGTTGTAGGATGGATTCTCTAAGCGTATTCATTACCACAAAGCCAAAAATATGCCCATACCAGCAGTCCTAGTAATTTCAGAAAGTCCTAAGGAACTGCGTGTATCTCATGTGTAGTTTTGTAGTCATGTAAATATCAAAGAAAAAGGAGAAAAATCAAAACAAATCCTACCCTTAAAAAAACCCCCGAGAATCCAAAAATAAGTTAGAGTGGTGGTTTTGCTCTCATCCCACAGATGAGATATGGAGCACTCCTTACATACCGCTTTCTAAAAAGATACTGAAGCAAGGCATTGAAACATGGTACTTTGTGGCAAAATGAAATGTAAGCAGTCAGTGTCAGGCCCTGTATGTTATTAATAATGTCTTTCCTGGAGTAGGTATAGATTTTTAAACAATGTCATATATTTTATCAGGTGTATGGTACAGACAGTCAACTTCTACAACATAAATTTCCTTCTATTTTCAGTTTCCTGACTATGTAGATGAATAGATGCAGGTAAGATTCATCTGACGTAACCAGAGAGAACTTAAAATTCATGAACTTTTGCAAGAGGCTAGTGATTTTGAGATAATGACTAGGTATTTCTGTGTCCTAAATGAAACAATTTGTCTGACAGTATTTCAAGGCCAAGGATGTTCCATTTTCTGAAAATGAAGTTCCTTAAAGGTTTCTCAAGGCGGGACTTCAAATTAGTAATTGCTTTTCAAAGTCTTCATTTCAATAACTGCATGCACTGTAACAATATGATTTTCAATGTTTAGTCCTGATGTGTTTTCAGATCACCATGTTAGTCATCTCTGCCTGTATTTTACTGAAGTATCTATTGTAAATGCTGACTCAGCCATTAATAGCTGCACTTTTGGTAGACGTGGATGTGATCAGAGGATCCTCAAGTATACAGCTGTTCCTACCATCTTTACTCAGATAAAACAGATTCAGTGATGGCTTAGTCCCTGCAGGGCTTGGCTAGACTCTGCACTGACCCTGCCCATGGAAGGTGTAACGTTTGTGGGAACAACACTGAATTGCATGGCTCATGTGAGGAAAGTCTGAAAATGTGGCACTCCAGTTCCCATGCAGAGTACAGAAACTACAAATGAATGCAGCCCTGCTGAGGGACATTTGCTTAACAGACACAAGCATGAATCAGAAAAAAATTAACTGACATAGGTGGAAAAACACTTGTGGAAGACCTGTCAGTCATTGTTCTTATCTCTTCCTTTGAATAAAGAGCATGAAACCATGCAGGACAAATAAGGATGTTTCTCTCTAGAATGGGCAGAAAGGAAACAAGGTGGACAACTTTTAAAACTGACTACACTGTGTAATGAAACAATTTTTATCAACAGATTTTAGAAATTTAAAACTCCAAACTCACATCAATACCATAGAAGTAGGAGACTATGAAGCCGGAGACACAAGCAGAAGTAATAAAACCCATCTAGCAGCCTAAGGACTATTAAATAAGAAGGATATAATGAAGTGTAAGAAAATATCTCTTAATGGGAAGAACCTATGTTCACCTTTTCTTAGTGAGATAATTGAGTGAGTTACAGTATTCCTGGTATGCATAACGGAAAACAAAACATTATTAGACTATTCTTCATTGCCAACAAATTCTCAACCCTACACTATTTACACATGAAGTGACTGCACATGCCAAATTTTCTTAGCACTTCCAACTTTACATTTGGCTTTCTTCATCTTTAGCATGAGAACTAAAAACTGCTCGTTGTTAGAGTGCCATCTTCAGCATCTGAAGTAAAAATAAGAAATCTTTCTATCAATAAAAATATATTGTGGTTTTCTACCTTCAGAAAAACAATCTGCTTTCCTAACAGCACTGGAGTGATAAGCAGAAGTTCTTCATACCTGGTATGGAAACTATATTATCAGAATATGTTATCAATACATTCAAAGTCCAGTAAAAACAGCCTTCAAGATAAGCTATTAAGAGACAAGAATGGCATTGGAATTGCTTCACACTGATGCTGATTTACAGGAGAAACACTTCTAAATGTTCTGATCAAGGATATTAACTGAAGTCAACTGCTGGGTGAAGATGCATGGCAAATAGAAATTAGAGAATAATCTGTTTCTCTGGGTTGAAAAGGTAAGCTGCAATTGCTTCCAATCTTTTTCAGGATCAATCAAGAGAGTCCTTACAACTGTTGTATGGTTCAAGTTTTTAATTTCCCATGTAATAAGCCCAGAGAGGTACAATTGCCATTTATTCAAAGGGTGAAAACAAAGCCCTAGTCTGCTGAAATCAGTGTAGCAGGTATTTATAAATACTGAAGAACACCTGGTCCAGGCAGATATATTTTGCAGTTTTCCCATCATTTACACCATAGATTTGCTTGGTTCGGGGATGGTGTTTTTTCTGTTTTGTTCCCCTCCCCCCTTATTCCTCATGATATTAAAGTATTTTAAAAGAAGAGTAGGCTGAGCTCCATTTTGAGTACAGGTGGGCAGAGACAGATAAATATAATAATTTGCCCCAAACTTCCTGAGTGAGTCAGTGGGCAGGGACACTAAACATCCCTGCAGGTCCTCAGCTCTGCACTCCCCATGAGAGTACAGTCATTCCAAACTGAAAAGCCAAGTAAGGAACTCTGAAGGCATTGTGTGATTGTGCTTAAAAATTAGGGGATCCTGAACTCTACTGTAGCCTCCGGACTTCTAAACCAAAGGTTATTCACATGTATTTACTTGTACAATTCCAGTCTGGGAGGCAAAAAGAAACAGTGAAATTACAAGGACTATCACTGGATCAGCCTGCCTTCATTTACAGAGGTACAAAGCTTAGGTAATCAGATCACTGGACAATGATAATTATTCAGTGTAGGAATGTTTTTGCAGGGTTATTCTATTGTTATTGCAGGAATGTGGCAGAATCTGGATCAACATTTATCTAATATGGGATATAATAAAACCCTTTTGCAGATCCATAAATTAAAGAAAAAGAATGTCCCTAAATACTTTATCTTGTGTTTTACAATGTATTACATGCAGCAAACTTGTCTACCACATATGGTATTTAGTAATGCAAAGGTACTATTCTGTCATAGCCCTTCAGCTTGTTTTAAGTAATATGCATTTGACAATAACATAGAGGAAAATCCATAACAACATAGACAGACAACAGTTTACTGCAGAGCACTGCAAAAGCATGAAAGTAACTGGTCAGTGTTGTAAAATACACTGACACATCTTGTTTAAATATTGGCTGATTAACTGAAGGAAATAAGTTTCCACAGAAAATTTTTAGTTCAGTTTTAGTACCAAAAATACTACATGATAAGCACATTATTGTCTTAATCTCCAACTGGAAAACAAAGCTGTGCTTTTCCTGTCAGACATGGGCATGTGTATACCTTGTGCATGCCAGTTAATACCAAAAAAAGAAGAAAGAAAGAAGGAAGAAAGCACAGAAGGGAAGAAAGCTTCTGTAAACAGAGCAGAAGACACAAAACATCCCCAACCCATCTGTCTTCACTCATCTTACCTTGCATTGGATACAAGCAATTCCAACTTAATGGTCCTGCTATGTTCTTCCCCCTAACTTATCCCTAATGTTCAGCTTGCTTTCAGAGTTTTTATAGTCTCTGCTGTAGGCTACAAACTCCAATCCCTGCCTTTGCTTTCTCTTACATCATTTCTAAAGATTTTCCACTGATTCTTGCCCTAAACATTTCTCTCTTGCACTCACACACATACTTGCCTCACATTTGTTATATGTATTTCTGTGATCAAGATGATTAGGTTATAATTAAAGGTCTAGGGGTTTTGTTGTTGAGTTGTTTTGGTTTTTTTTCTTTTAGAGAATCAGCCAGCCAGTCATGGGAGTGGAAAGATTTTCAGCAGCATCACCATTCCTCTAACCTCTCACTTTTGCAAACTGCAGTAGAGAAAGCTGATGTCCTGAATTTTTTTTAAACTGCATTTCTTGGGGACAACAGGAATAACTTTAGAAGAACTAAATTTACTCCATGAAGAAATTAATTACTAAATTTTTAGTAGACCAACACTATTACACTATTGTACAGTAAACACTGGAAAGAGTTTACTGTGTTTTGTAAAACAAGTCAGAAGAACAAGTCTTTCATACACCTTATTTCAATTACTTAAATGATTGTTAATTGTGAGCTATGGAGCTGCCTATCTTCCCTAGGCAGTACCAGAGAACCTATTTATTTCCCTGTTTTCCTCACTAGAATAAGTCTATCTTCTCTTTTCCTTTTTTTTTTAAATCTCAGTTTTTAATCGATTCATACAGCAATTGTAGACCCATTTTTGGGTCTAAAATTCCAACCTGCACAGACCCCTTAACAGTGAATTCATGACGACTTTATTCTCTACACACACAGGCACAGGTCTTTCAAAATAGTTTTTAATTTGACTTGCCAAAAGTCCTTCCTACCAGCAACAGACAGTAAAAAGAAGTTTCAAACGCAGATTTACAATAGGCTGGAAAAATTTGCCAGCCAGGGAGCAAAAGCTTTGATTTCATCATCTGTCTTGATCAGAATGATTAGAGAAAGACCAGAGTTTAACCATATTGTAACACAGCTCATTTCCCAGCTGAAGACGGCCGCAGAGTTTTGCGGAGCAGACAAAGCGCCAAATCAGGATGGTGCATAGCAAAGCATGTTTTCGCCACACTCCATGACTGAGGTATGAGGGGAAAAACAAATAAATAGAGAATGAGAGGCTGGTTTTGAATACGAGCACAACACAAACAAAGCTTCAGAAGAAGCAAAGCAAGATTTCCATCGCATCTCTCAGTATGGGCAGATACACGAGCATGGCCTAGCGTAGTGCTGCAGGAATACGCATTAGCCGCATGAGCGCCCACCCTGATGTCGGGCTGGAGCAGGCAGGTTGGGGCTGTTTTCCACTGCAGGGCATAACAGAACAGTGACGGCAGCTGCAGGGGTCACACGGGCTCTGTAGATACTAGAGTGCAGCAGAACCAAAAGGGCAGAGCCAAGCAACGTCACTGTTGAAACGCAGGTCCAAACACTGGAAAGAGAACTGGAATGGTGTTCTGTCTTACAGTGCTACCTGCATTTAAATGGAAGCTTCTTGATGGAAATCCAAGGACACAGCAGTGTTTGACTGCTATATATAAAACGTGAGCATGATCTCAGGAAAAAGATAACCATGATCCAACCACAAAGTGTTCTAAGATTTATGGGGTACCTTTGCTATATACGACCATGAGGTGTTGCTGACCAGCTACTGCGGTCCTAGGTGCTCGGTTTCTTTCTCTTTTTTCTGTTGGAAGGACACAAGGCAGCACTCACAGTCATTTACTCCTTTCAGGAGTTTTCACAGGTCCTATCTGGAGCTCTTTAAAGCAGGACCTCTGTAGGGCTTCATTCTGCCACCACATTTGGTGTTGAAGAAGCTTGTTGGAGACATGGGCTGTGCCACTGAGAGCTGATGACAGGCAACGGAATGGTCGTCATGTAGGTATTTCAGTATTTCACAACTCGGGGCAAAGCCTGGGGGATGGCCAAGATTCAGCCAGCTGAATTTTAGCACCTCACAAGAGTGAGTGGGATGGCAGGCTGCAGAAGCAGCAGGAGGAGAAACGCAGCCATACTGTCATCTCCTTTGACTCTAAGAGGATGTCTAAGACCTGGTACTAAAATTTGCTTTTAGGCCCTCCACTGATTGGTGATCCTGTCATAAAACTCCAGACACTTTTGGATCACCTGGGCCTACTGTGAGATTGTAGCTCTTCCTTTTATATAGGTCATATGGACTTTTTCTATTTCAAAATAAATTTATCCCTGTGCTCTTCCTACAAAAGCATACAACCTAAAAGATTTCTGAAATGGATGCCGATACACACAACTATCATCATCTCTGACTAGGTGTGAAAGACTCAAATCTGAGTAATTAGCCATCTTCCTGGGCTGCTCTTGACCTTAGAATAGGACATATATTACCAGCACATAGTGAGGTTTTGTTTTGGGCGGGTAAAAAAGATAAAATAGAGTGTTAGAGTATTAACATTTAATTTCCTGCTCTAAATTGGCATAGATATACCAACAACTTACAGCAACCTTTTTGTCACCTGCTGGAGAAGGGTGATAAAGCAATTTCCCAGATAATGAAAAAGGTATATGGTGGTTTCTTAGCTGGCAGAGTGCCCAAGGAACAGACATCCTCAACGCTACTGTGGTTTAATTATACTTACAGTATAATTAAGTTAGGGCAACTAAGAGTTCGGAAGGAATCTTTGTAGTCTTAACCATAAACAAATAAACAAACAATGTGTTTTTCTCAACTATGAAGGCAAAAACAAATTGGAGGAGGTAAGGATGCAAGCTGTGAAGCTGGTTTTGTTACCATCCAAGAGAAAGACAAGCTTGCCTCCCTGCTGCCCTCATAATCTTGCAAGTATTTTCTGTAATTCTTTCAACACCAGCTTGCAAATCAATCGAGCTGGCTCAATGTTTTCCTTAATTCCTTTAGTAGACAAGTTCTTACTCAGAGAGCAGGAGTTAGCAAGGGTTCACGTGTGTAATTGTTGAGCAATCCTGCTTTTCATCAGCCTTGCCTGTGGAAACTATATTTGGGTTTGTCAGACCTTGTCTTTAAAATCTTAGGAAGGGCCAGTGAATACACACGCCAGGTTAGCTGTATCATACTTTTAATCTTTTTCTTCTCCCACTAAAACATGTACCAGTACCGTTACATCACTGTGGTCTAAGTTACAGAAGTCTCCCTGTTGTGTCATTAAATTGGGAACTCTACCTCCCAGCCTCTTCAAATTATGCCACCCTTTCCACTGACCACTGATTCCTTGCCCAAGGTCGCACATTTGTCATTTGTAACTCAGCATGAATCGCATGGGGTCCAGAAGGCATTATGACCAAAGAAGTAGACCTATCCTCAGGAATTTTTGATTGAGCTGGAATGGAGTAAAGGCATGTGACTTGATTCACTCTGATAGCTATGATTATTCACAGTTTCACCTAACAGTGAGTTTGTCATTGGAAATAGGTTAGTTTTGAGTTTAGTATGAGAAATAAGGACAAGATTGAAATTAGAAAAAGTGGATTTTTTTTTGCCAATTTTGAAAGGTTTTCCCCAAAATTCTAAGAAATAATCCAAGAACTTTTTTCTTTTCAAATGAAAACACCAGATATTTTTTTTTTTTTTTAATAAAGAGTTGATTTCCACAAGTCAGGTGCTCAGCTGATACTGATTCATATGGCTCTGAGTTAAACAACTTGTTCATAAACAACTGAGATATTCCAAATTATGGCATTTTCAATCTATTTTTATTTCTTGAGATGGTAAACTCTTCTGATAAAATTGGCCCAATTCTGACTGGTCTGAAAGCATAGTAGTACTTCACCAGATTATCCAAACATTCAGCATCACTGGTTCAGGGAGGACATCCCACATTACTTGTGTTGCACTTCTGTTCATATCTTGTCTGGAGAAGGGGAAAGATTTTAAAATAACCACCACAGATTTTCAGTCAATATATAAGAGGGAATTTCAGAAACCAAGCTGATTCCCACCTATTTTCAGGTAGATGTACAGAGCTAGAGAGCAGATGACTCACTGCAGGACAGAAGTGTAGAAAAGAGACTCTGCATTAACAATGTGCACACATGTTTTCCAATTAAAGGTACATTCTACCTTGGAAGGAAAAACTATGTTAAGAAAGCTATTTTTAAATCTGCAAGCTATCAAGTAGCATTTGCTGTGTCACTTCCATTTAAGATGACTCCTTGCAGCGAGATAGATTTTGAGAAGCAAAACCCACAAAGTGAAGGTAGTATATAAAACTGAAGACAGTAACATTCTTCAGGAATGTTAGGCTTCCTACTAACAGTTTCTATATATGTACTTTTTAAAAGTCTTTTGTGCTAGAGTTAAGTGCTTGCAATAGGAGCTGGGTCATGACATCTAAGAATCCATAAAAAGCACTCACAAAACAAAGCAAGAATCCCAAACAAGGACAGTTTATTGAAATGCAAGATTTTTTTCTGTAACAGTCATGCTATAATGCAGAAGTATGTGTTTGGAAATAAAAAAGACAGTTTATCTTTTATGTCCATACCATTGGCTCCCAGGCCAAGATGGCCATGAGGAGTGAAGATGGCCAAGAAGAGCAACAGGGTCTTTTTTACTAAGGACACAGTGATCCACAGGCTAATAGTCAAAAGGCAACAAAACCATACAAAGAGGTCTCAAAGTACTAAGCCAATAGTAATAATTCTGAGCCAGTATCAGCCTGGTCCTGATTCAAACTGTCAACACGGAAATGAAAATCAGTAGACTGTGTTTCCATCTTCTCTAACTCTGCTACCTGGAATCCATGCTAAATATGAAGATAAACTGAGAACCAGCCCCTTCTTTCTCTGCTGAGAGGCAAGAGATGGAACAGTGCTGATGTTTTCACACTGCCTCCCTTAGCGAAGACACGTGTGCCGATGTCGCCTGCCACTGAAATAAACTCTTACTGTCCTGTGAACCCTTGTGGCACGGTACACAAAGCACGCAGCAGCAAAGCGCGCATCTTGGCTGCAGAGCACGTATTTCAGCTCCAGAGCTAATTACAAATGTGGCAACGTAGACAGCACTGAATGCACAACAGCAGCTTAAATTCAAAGACACGCTCATGAAAAGAAAAAAATATGTCTGTCCTGAAACACTACCCTGATCTTACCCTTTTTTCACACAACTGATCACCATTTTCTGTGCAGAGCTGAGAAGTAAAGCGGCATTTGGTGCATCGGCAACAGAGGAAAGGATGCTGAAGAATTAAAGGAAGCAGCTAAGCAAATGATGACAATAGTCTGGGGAAAAAGAGGGAGATGAGTAGTATTTTCAGGCAGAAACCATTTGTATGGGAGCTGGGCATGGCCACACGTGGACCACTCACAGCATCACAGGATGCTACAAGAAATGTTACCGCTAGTTTCTTACCTGACATGCAGGTAGAAGAAACTGAAGCCATGTGAAAAGTGAGGCTGGGCAGCTGTTTCTCCCTGGAAGCAATTCCTGGACCAAATGATGTTAATGAGGTAGGTACTATGCCCACCATTCCTGATAAATCCATCCCTGGAATGGTGGCTTGCACAGAGAGGACCATTCTGTGATGAGAGCCAACCAGAGCAAGCTGTTAGTGTAAACCTGGGAGTTTAGATAAATCGATGCTGACTGATTTGATTTCCTTCTCTGTTTTGCTCTGTTTTCAATGTACTTCTATTTAGTTCCTGCAACAGCCTTCACAAATAAACGCTGCTCTAGACATGAAGGTGTCTGGTATTTCTAAGAACTCGAGATCTCACGACAGTTTGCAAGCTCTTCCTAATGCTCAGGCCAAATTCTGCTACCTTACTTGGCCACGTTTCCTCTAGAACTTCAAGTGGCCCGGAAACCTTTCCCTGTCGCATCAGTGCACCCCTCTGCAGGGAACCCCGACGTGCCCAGCACGGCAGCGGCATCCCGCCGGTCACGGCACGTTCCCCGCTCGATCACCGCCCTCTAGAGGTGCCGCGCCGCGGGCAGAGGGGCGGGCAGACGCAGCACTTCGTGCCGGCGGAGAAAGAGTTGCTGAGACGAGTAGATCCCTGGGCGGTTACAGGAACAGAGTACGGAGCTCTGATTGCCAGCTCGTGGATTATTCCTTCCCCGCCTGCCTGGGAGGTGACCCAACCTGCAGCATTTTGCAGTCATGGTACTGCGGAGGGGAGTGAAACACGTGGATAGACAGACAGATAACTATGTGACATAGCTACTATAAAAGCAGTAAAAATAACCCCCAGACTGAGCTATCTTTTCTTACAGTTTGTCACAAGCCACGTGCATAAACTACACCGGTGGCACAGCTGTACAAACGAATTGTGTTCACACAAGCTGGATGTGTTGGTGTGACAAAAGGAGCAAACCCCTAGGAATAAACACAACTGTGCGTTCTCATTAGCCAAGAAGTTTTAAAGGGAAGAATGTAAAGGATGATGCAAGTAACCCACCATATAATCAAATGACTAATATAGTGTTTCTGGTGTGCAAAGACCTTATTTGAATAGGTGAGTATTTATTTAAGGAAAATGTTCTGTGCAGAGACTTAGCTAAAGATCCTGGAGGCAGGAATAACTCATGGCCAGGTTTACCCAGACACGTCCTCTTTTTTCCAGCTGGAAATTCTGTCTAGGTGGAATCCAGCAATATTTCATATTTTATTCTGGCGGACTGGCCGGATACGCTGGCTTGCCTGCGAATGGAGGGATTCTCCAGGTGTCCGCATATATGCACAGACCATCTGCGGATGTGCAGCCCCATACCTGTACATATATTTCTGACGGCAAGACTCAATCACAAATGAGCAGATGTTCAGGATCCCAGTAACCATTTCACTGTGAAAGTTTCCCTGGGATTCAGGAGAGCTGTATTCTGTTATAGAATCACAACACAGTGGAGGTTGGAAGGGAGCTCTGGAGATTGAAGAGTCTGACACCCCTGCTCAAAAGCAGGGTCAATGAAAGCAGCTTGGTCGGTGCTGTCCCCAGTCAGGTTTGTGAATACCTCCAAGGATGGAGACTTCACAACCTCTCTAGACAGCGTGTTCATCGTTCAGCTGCTGCCACAGTTAAAAATTTAAAAATCTGATATTTAAATGGAATTTCCTGAATTCAGTTTGTGCCCAGTGCCTCTTGCAGTTTTACTGGGCAGCACTGAAAAGAGTCTGGCTCTGTTGTCTTTACTCCCCCATCAGGTATTTATATGCATTGGTAAGATTGCCCCTGCTATACAACCCCAGCTCTCGCACCCTCTCTTCATATATGCCAGACGTCTGTAACCGCTGATTCCAGTATGTCCACCCCTCTTTTGTACTGGAGTGCCCAGCACTACAGATGTGTGCACACACTAACACAGCCTGGGATGCTCTTGGCCGCCTTTGCTGCAAGAGCACTTCTGGCTCATGGTCACCTTATCTGCCAGGACCCTCAGGTCTTTTCTGGAAAGCTACTTTCCAGATGCTCAGCCCTCAGCCTGTGCTGGTGCATGGGGTTAGTCTCAGCTTCACTCCTGACATGACTAGATGACCTTGGATTCAGCTCCCTGGGCCTTCCTGTCCACAGTGTTGATACTACAGGTCTCCTTTTAAAGAGATTTCAAGCTTTGCTTGTCCGAGATAGTTACCTATGAAGAACAAATAAAAATGATACCTATCTTATCATCCTCTGTCAATGTATGGCTGCTTTCACTGACAATATTCACTTCCACGTGGGCTTTTACAGCAGCCCCTGCCCTACTGCCCAGGTGCCCCAGATGTTACCTCATTTACCTTCTCTGCTGCAGTGTCCTTTCTTTAGGACATACATTCTGCTACACTACAGTGTAGAAACTGAGACAGAATACTGAGCACTGTACAGTATCCAGTACTACATACAGCCAGGTGCTATAAAGTCCAATTCAGAACAAAATGACATAGAAGATTCCCTTTGATCTTAGCAGCTTTTTTCCGCCTCTGTGTCTGCTGTATCCTAGCCTAGCCAAGAAGCCAGGAGGAAGCCCTGATTTTGTTCCCATAGGGAGAGCGGAGCAGTGAACATTATCCAGTCCTTTCTGCATGGAACTGAACAACTTGTGCTTGATTAAAGCTGAGAGACTGCCAACTTCAGAAAACACAGGGTCATAACACTGCCTGCTTATTGTTGCTACGTGTTTCTTCATCCTTCTCTGCATCGTGCCAGCCACATGGCCACATCCTACCCCTGTGCAGGACAAGGTTTGCCTTTCATGAGCATTTTCATGAGGATCCTTGCTCTGAAGCAAACTGGATTCCTTCGTGGGTTTTTCTATCCGATTTGAGGTTTTAGTGTCCAAGCACTTTGGAAATAAATAATGATTCATGTATTTTCACAACACCTTCAGGGGCAAAATAGTACAATTATTCCCGGCCAAATTTCAGAGCCTCGCTGTAAAAGCGCAGGTTTGTCACAGCTTCTCCACATAACTCTCCCTAGTCATAGGCAGCAGAAAGCAGGCTTGTATCATGCAGAGAATTAAGTCACTATAGCTATAGGCATTGCTGCTGGCATACTAATGAAGCTGTATAAATCATTATTGATTCATGTAATACTCTGGGCTTCAGTTCCTTGCACCATTCTGGGCTATGTCCAAAACCCACATGCTGCCCTCTCTGAGACGTGGCTGCTCTCTGGAGCCTGTCCAGTGCCTCTACCTACCTGTCCCCTTGTGTTCACCTCTGCAGAGGGACTCCACATCTTACATGAGCACCCTGGATGAAGGAACAAAACTACCTTCCTTCCACTTGGTTGACCTGTTTATCCCAGGTGCGAATCAACCGGCTCGCGTGTGCGAGGAGGTGGGCCCTCTACCTCCGAAAGGGCAGACATACTGGGTTTGTGCTTACTTTACAATTAGACTTGGAAGCCAGGAGCAAGAACGTAATGTAGTTTCTTATATAACCATATATTTATTTTGGTTATGTGCAGCTTCAAGACAAATCTAAAATGGTGCTGGACCGTGCTGCTGCCCTCAAAAGAAATTTGTCAGCAGAGTAACAATAATGTTCTGCTTCTGAAAATGATGTGCTGGGCTTTATGGTCAGCTTTTAGGTTTGAATGCTTTTTTTCCACTTTGATATTTGAGCCCTCCCCTCAAAGCAAATCCTTCGAGTGTATACATGGCTCTCCAAGCACTGGTCACGGGAGGACATAGACAAGCACAAAAAAAAATGCTGACAGCATCTGAAAATGATTTGCAATCTCTTAGCCGCATGAGCTCAGTCGCATTAACATAGTGATTTAAATACTGTGGAGAGCTTTTCTGATGTTCTTTTAGAAATTTCTTCTTATTGGAATTATTAGGCATCCAAAATATATGTAAAACCAACCAACCAGTGGAATGAAACAGAGCAGATAATACTGACTAAGCACTCCAAGCTCTATCTTGCAGCTCCAAATCAAGCACGTTGCCACCAAGCACACAACTCCAGGGACTAGACAAGAGAGGATCTGGAAATGGGCTACTGAACTGCATCACGTCACAGTAGCTGGGACATTGCATCACAAGAGGATCCTTCCTGACTCTGAAGCATCTACACTCCCCACACCCAACCTTGCCATAGCAAAGTCTAGTTGTCTTTGGGGAAAAAAAAGACATTGTGAGGTTTTTGGTGCCTTGCACATTAGATGTGCTGAAGACAAACAGAGGAGGAGTGGCTGACCTTCTAACTTTTTTTTTTTTTGGTAAATACTGCAATAAAATTACAAATAATAACGGTACATAATAAATAATACAAAGAGCATTTTGAACACAAAAAAAGAGGTGGTCTTCTAAGACTGCCACTATAAAAGGAACAGACCCTGCACACTGCCATGGATACCTCGGCTCTGCCCACCCAGCATGGGAGAAACCCTGCCCCTGTGGTGCCATGCCACGGCTCTATAGGGCTGGGGGATGCCAGGCTGCTGAGCAGTATGGGACTGGTTGCACACAGATGTAATTGGGCACATAACAATGTGACTGGTGTAAACCCTACTCCTACAAAATGCTCGGAGATCTCCAGTGCTGTCAGGAGCAGGGAGTGCCTATTTCATTGAGAGATGAATTTGGTTCTCACTGGATCAAACAGTGAGCCACCAACCAGGAAACGCAGCCAGCTGCCAGCCAGTCCTGATCTTCCCATACCAGACACAGGACTGGCTTCTATTCAGCCTAGTTATAAGTGGAATAACTGCTCTCAAGTCAATAGCCCTGATAGCTAATGTTATCATTGCACTGAAGTCAATGGAGCTATCTGTGATTTACACCAGTACAAATGAAACCAAAGCCTGGCTGCATAGACTGAATGGAGGGAAAAAACAGACCATTCTTCTTCAAGGCATTTCTCACACACAACCACTACCCACAGCACCTCAATCCTGCCCTTCTTCCATCCCCTTTTTCCACCTGGTCCTGTAAATTCCCCATACCAAAGGCTATCTTTTCTTATTCAGTGATTTTTTCCCCCCCCTCCTATCCATCTCTCCTCACTCTCTCCCCTCATTCTCCTGCCACGCCAATAATGGAATGTCCCCAGCATTGCCCTCAGGGAGCAGCCAGGGTTAATAACCACATTTGACACTGAATTTAGACCTGGCCCTTCGCCTGTTGTCTGCACAGGCTCTCGAGGCTTCAGGCAGCTGGGCACACCAACCAAAGACTCTCCAAGTTGATTTTGGGGGCTATGGAAAATACCCAGTGTCAGAAAAAGGACTTTAAGCTAAGTGTACAGCCATAGTTAGAAAGCAGAAAAACCTCAGCCTGGAGCTGACAGTGTCTGATGACTGTAGGTGCTGTGAGTGTTCACTGCTCCTCATGTTACCCAAATGTCAGGGTTTTAAAGTGATGTTATTAAAGCACCACAAGAGTGCAAAGATCTGTGTAAACTGAGAGGATAATCACCATGCAAGCGGAGCAGAAGCTGTTTGACTGTGTTGAAATTATGTTATTTGGTATCCCTCTAATTTGTCACATGACTTGATACACTAAAAAAAACCCATATCGTGTTTATATGCTCTGGGTCCATGACAATTGCTTTTCCTGCAGTAGACAATGATTTGTAAAGCGACTTTTCTTATTCCCAAACCACCCAAAATTTTGCAAATTGGTTTCCACGAATTAGAAGTGGCTTAGAAATAAGCTTGGCTCAAGGACTGGCTCTGTTATGGGGCTTTCGCTGCCATGACAGCTAGCTGGGGGAAGATAGTTATTTCTGAATTACTCTATTTTTACATTAATATTCCTTGTAGAGCAATATAGCAGTAGAAACAGTATTATTTCCATTGCTTGCTCTAAAAAAATACTGGTTCCTAGGAACCACAGATTTTTAGCATCTGACCATAGGCATTCCCGGTCATTTGATACGGAGGTATATCCACTACTTCCCCACTCTCAAGCCCTGGACTCAATGTGGGGGTGCCAGCACAACTTCTTTTCTCCTCTGTACTAGGAGCTGCTAGCAGAAATATGTCACACTTTTTGATAGACAGGCTTGCATCACTAAAACTCAACAGCCCAATCTCACATAGACCAAGGTGGCCTTTTTCTCATTAACAGTGGTTCAAAAAAGATAAAGTCAGGAGTTCAAAGTTCCTAAGAACACATCAGCTGCTGTTCACTGTGGCTTAGGGCTAGATTTGAATCCGCAATGCAGAATTTCAGATTGCAGTACAGACTCACATGGCTAAATCCAGAGCACTGATACTCAAAACTACAGGTTTAACCTCAAAGAGGTTAAGAGCATCTTCATGTGAAGCTCTACAATGCAGGCCAATTCAGAGCTGTCCTGTCCCTGTCCAGTTCTGTTCAGTCACATCCTGTTTTGAAGGGTACAGAAACTCTGAACAGAGATGACTGAAGGGAGGTTCTCACAGCCACTATCCTGGTTTTACCTTTCGACTGCTCGTTGCCTCCTACAGTCAGGGTCCTGGTTTTGCAGCAGGCTGGATATGGAGCAACAGAGAAAGCAGGGAGGTGCTACCTGCCCACTATCGCTACAGTGAGACATTGCGTGATACGCTGAGCACTTACCCACCCGCAAACAGACCGGCTTACACCAACAGCTGTGACACCTCGGGGTTAAGGATTAAATGTGACATTTTCAGAGCTCTTGTCCTAGCAGCAAGGACGCAAATTTGGTGTCTTCTGAGTGCTCCGAGGACCTAAGCACTGATATGTCATGAGCATTTCACTGGGCTCTTCACCATTCAGGAGATCAAATGTGCAATTTTAAGGTTTTCAGAGAAATTGCAAAAGTGATTTAATGGCTCACTTTAAAGTTTTTAAATATTTACCATGAAAAAAGGAGTCCAACAACTTACTGGAGGGGAGCAGGAAGAGAGGAAGGGAAAAGGTAAACAAATCAAGAGAGGCACAAGACCAAACTGTATTCCAAGCACACAGTGGAAAATGCAGGCCAGTGCCAGCAGCCTGATAATCCAAATTCTCTTTCTATGCACCGACCTCTTCTGAGAAAAGGAAGGAATTTAAAGGGGCATAAATGATAACTGTACACTTTCTGGAAGCAAACCTAAAAGTTCTGCCAGGAAAAATCACCCTTCTCATTACAGGGCCATTAACACATTCCCCTTTCCCTTCTGCCCATGCCCACACCTATAGCAGGAAGAGGGGAGAGGGAATGCTTCTTGCCTGCAGTGCACAGTCCATCCTCAGCACAGCAGAGGGATGGACATTAAATCTGAGCGGCAGGACAGAAGCACATTACTGGGAAAAGCCGCTGTGACAAACTGACCATTGGCACGCAGGTAGGCACAGAGCGCGTGAACACAGCAGGCGTTACACTCACAGAAGTCCCCAGCAGACAAGGAGAAGGTTACTTGCTCCTTCCTCTCCCACAACAAACCACAAGCACTGCTTTAGGTACTGCCCTTCAAAGAACTGGGAACTAAGGAAATCATGCTAATTGCTTTTTTAAAAAATCGCAAACTTTACCCCTTTTGCATGCCACAGATGGCTGTATTAGCAACAACAGATTCACCAGAACACCAGCAGCTAGATCCACAGACAACAGAAACCTGTGCAGGGATGTTTTTCCCGTTGTTCTTCACAGAGCTATATCCCCACTCATGTGCTCAGCATTATACTGCTGCTTTCATACTATTCCATACCTCCTCTCGGCCCCAGTGAAATGGAAGTAGTTCGTTTTGCACATCCCCTTTACACCAGTTTTGTTTACACACTTTTTCTGGCCAGCTTACGCATTGATTACACTTCTGATTTGCACAGATAATCAGAATTACAAAATCTGTCCCCAAAATTTCTGGTGGAGAATATTCTTGCCTAACTAACTTTGTATTTGGCCCAAATGCCATAGTCTTTGCAGGCTTGAGGTAATGTCAGTATTAGGAGCAATGAACTAGATGTTCTTTACTGGCGATGAAAACCCCAAGAAATTCACAAAAATCAATGGAGATATTCCAGATGAGGGATGTAAATGGCTCAACAAAAATAATGGAACATAAAACACGCACAGATGCAGAAGATGTTGTCCAGATGGTTAAGCTAGCCTGGTGTCTGTCATGAGCACATCCCTTAACACCCATGCAAAACCTTTTGCGCTGTGGCTTTAGCCCATGATGCTTATCTCCCTGTCACTGGCCCAAAACTCCTGACTTCGTTGGCTCATGCTGACTTTCACTGGGTGAAAGCTTAACCACTGATATTCCCTAGAAAAGATATCCCCTAGAAAAGATATCTGGGGATGTTCAGCGGGGTTGTGCTGAGTACCACTGCCAGTGAGCTCCAGAGCAAACCCCACCAGCAAGGTCAGAGGACTGGGTGCAGGGGGGAGCCTCAGGGCAGGAAAACGGACTGATCCCATTGTGCTGGGACAGGAGAAAGGACACACAAGCACAAGGTGAAGAATAAACCAGCAAAATAAGTAAAATGTTTATTTTCTCTCAGAGTGTTATTTTGGTGTTACAGCTTCTCTGTCCTCAGCGGTGTTTACTTTAGTGCAACTGAAACGAAGATGTGGTCCAGGAGAATCGGAGGGCTCAGACCAGCTAAAATCAAAGGAAACACTCCTTTACTCCACCACCTCAACAAAGTTTCCAGTGGGACAAGTCAGCACAAATACCCTACAAGTGGAAACAAATCCCTGTACAAAGCTGCACAGATTTTCACAGTGACTTTAAATCAACCAAACTTTCCAGCAGCTGAGAATTTGGCCAATAACCTCTGCTGGAGCCAAGCCGAGCTGTGTCAGGCTGGGATCCTGCCTTAGAGTCCTCTGTACACCCCCAACACAGCACTAGACCCATCTGCACGGAGTGTGACAGGTAAGCTTGCTGATAGGATGGAGTCTGAATTCAAGCCAAGAGCTCAAACAGAAAACGGAGTTTTGGCTGCAGCTGCAAACGGAAGGATACACGGAGTCAGTCATTTAACCACCAGCCCACTATGGAGACATGCACCTGGACTGGAGAGATTGGCTTGTGGACTCTCACATTTCCTCAGGGAACAAACATCTGCATTTGATGTGCATGCTTTGCTCAGATTTGTCTATTAGAACATTGATCCAGAAAAAACAAACAAAAAAAAACAACAACAAAAAAAACCCCACCCACAAAACAACACACCACCAAAAACCAAACCCCAAGTGACCAGCCATGGGGCTGCTGAAACCAGGCACTTTGGTTACTTCAGGGAGTTTACTAAGTGTATATAAATAAACATGGACTACTCCAATATTGCGGTGGTTTAATACAGTGCTAGAATCCCTTCTGAAATGTTTATGAGGTGAAAATAAATAAGCAACCTCTGCAAAACCAACCGACATTTTTCAATTTATGAGGCTTCCCATCTCACAATGTCTATTATTTGACATGAAGATTTTAATTAAAAATCTGCCTTTTTGAGCTATGCTGAGATGGGAAGGCTGCTGGGCTTCTGGGCTGACATCCCAGGAACCACAGTAGATTGCCTGGTATTCATAGTTGAGTTTTCTAATAAGGTGGTGCACATTTCCAAAATGTCACTGCACAAGTCATTGGTGGAGTTATTTTAAGCCAGTGGTTCAGGAAGATGTTTCCTGTTCTTGAATCGACAGACACGCATTCCTCTTAAGACCCTGCTGTGAAAAGAGACTTTAATGGCAAAGACAGCTCTAGGATCGCTTCCTGGAAGAGATTTTTATCACTTGATTTTCTCCTCTTTGTACTGGTGTCAATTAGAAAATGAATTATTGACATTCAAGGCATTAGTCCTGGATAAAGCAGACTGAAGCCTGAACTGAGCCATATAAAGCAGCCTCTGCCTTAGAGCAGTGGTATTTTCCACTGATAATCTGCACTAGAAGAGAGGGAAACACCAGGTGGACCAAAGGGTTTTGCCTTTATTTCTCTTCCCTGAGCAATTTAAAGCTAGACCTAATGCTCATGGAAGTTGCTACTGTGTGGATTGATTCCTTTTTCCCACTGGAGCTGTGAAAGATCTTTCACCCACTGCTGCTGTCTAAGTGGCTCGTGAAGGCATGCTCTGAACCTGGGCTGGTGGTGTTCCAGATGGTACTGCTGCCTCTCCTGAACATCACTGCTCCTACACGTGGGCTCCTGGCTATGCAAGGAATGTGCACAATACCAGCACTGACCTGGCTGTCAGGAACATCATAGACACTGAAAAAGGAATTTCTGGGATCCCAGAGAACTCTATGAAGAAAGTCTAATCTTCCGAGACTAGCATTACTAAGTGACTTAAGAGAACAGAGCTTAGAGAAACACTGCCCAGCAAAGGTCCTGCATGTGTTGGTATGTCATGAGTAACTACCAGCACAAAACTGAGGAATTTCTTTTTTCTCTCAACTAAATTTTCTCCAAACATTTCTACAGTCTGTGTTCTGCATTACCTTGTTACTTCAGAACCTTGCCCCTGAACTGAAACCCCATTGAGCTGGACCCCTCTGAAATTAGTCATAATTTTCCCCAGCCATAATTAATCTGATTAAAATAAAGTTAAAATCTGAAAAACACTGCAAGCTTCCTATTTGTCCAGTCTTCCAAGAACTTGATATGCTAAATTTTAGTAATGAACCTTGGGGTATCTGTTGTTGTCCCCTAAGACACGCTGAAAATTATTTGATTTATTTTTTTGTCCGCTATTCAGTATTTTATCATTCCTTCCTGACTACTCAATTTCTGTAAGAATATTTTGTGACTGACTTTCTCATAGGACTAAGGGTGTTTTAAACAAATCAGATCAGCTAGGCCTCCTTTAATTATTGTTTTCCAACAAAGAAAAGGCAATTCATTGTCATTTATGGAAGAAAAGTGCTTTAAAATTTGCTCTGGTGCCTTTCTCGTCTGTGTAAGTGTAAACCTTGTCCGTCCTCTACTATGCAAAATAACAAGCCAGAAACAATGAAATGTTTTGTCCTAGTAGAAATGACTACAGGAGATGTGCGCTTTGAAGAGTCAAGAGCTAAGTTCCACCCACACTCAAATACTATGTGTTGCAGAGTTACAATTGGTATTGAAAGGACACAGCAGCAGTGGAGCAGAACCCCTTTTTGGATCTCCCTCACAACCTCTGCCTGTGCGCCTTGCCATCCTACACTTTTCATCTTGGGTAATTTATATTCCACTTTTTTATATATTTTTTAACGAGCTTCCTGTCTCCCCTCATCCCTGTTTCTACTGCCCTATAGTGAGATTGGTCTTTCTTCTATTCTCACATGAAATTTAACAGGAAGAGACTGGAGAGTGGACAGCAAAAACGACACTCTGACAGGTGAAACAATAAGTGCAGGGACCATGTGAAAAAAGACATTAGGACTATTTTCATTCCTTTCCATGAACTGGCATCTCTTACTTCTGGTTGGTTGAATTTTTTTTCTTTTACGTTGGGGCAAAATTATAATCTGAAGAACCAATGCCTCCTGTCACATGTCAACATTCCCTCTTGCTGGCAGGCTAGGGCTGAAATGCCCCAGTGAAAGCTGCTGAGAGCTGACAGCTAGCTGCCTCTTAGGAACTTCTGGGAGTCCCATCTCTGTTAGAGATATCCACTACCTTTACAGCTGGAAAGGTTAAACTGACTCAGCAAAGGAGATATTACTGTGGGACAGATTTAACAAAGGATTGGCAGAGGGGAGGCTCGGAAGCTCCCAGTTATCATCGCTGGGGCAGAGGGCGCTTTACCTCACAGGAAGGTGGTGGGTGTGTTGCCATATAGTCCCTCCTCCTCCACCCAGGTGTTGGTATATCTACCCAACAATCCTACATGGGCAAGCCAAGTGCCACAGAAGCCACTGGGACGCTTCCATGAACAACTATCTGGAAAAAGGAATTTCTCATCTGTAAGAAATTCCAACATTTTGAAATCTGTTTTTCTTCCAAATATAAATGAGAAGCCAAAATTCCATGGAATGGATCTCCTGGAGAGATATGGGGGAAGGAATGGAGAAGATTAAGAAACTACTTCTTAAAAAAAAAAAAAAAAAAAGAAAAAAATGCTGATACTTTTTTGTTGAACTTTGCCCCTTATTAACTTCAGTGGGGACAAAACCAGACCCCAAAGAGGACCCACTAAGTCCGGGAATCTGGGAGAGATGTATGAAAAAGACGCAAACAACTAATAATCAGTCAATGTTGACATTCAGAAGCACACTGATAAACAGGTTATTTTCAAATTGGTCATACATTTGAAATGATTCATGTTCATTCAATACTTGCAGACAGCTATACGACTCCTCAAGGGGTCCAGCAAAGCATTTAAGTATTGGTTTCAATTTCAGAATATGTATCCCCACTGAAAATATTTACTCAAGCATGTACAGTTAGACACTCACTTAATTGCTTTCCCGGACTAGTTCCTATTCATTCTTAACCCGTGAACATTACTTTTACCCCTGATATACACCCTACTGATTCCTAAGCAAGCCTCACTCTCAATTTCAGTCAGTGTTGGGTTTGCTATTTAATTATTTAGCCTAAGTCTGTTGATCTTAGGTATCTAAAGTCAGACCTTTAATGTTATGTAAATGAAAGGTACTTATGTCTCAGTGAAACAGAACATCTCCAGTTTTCTTAAATCATTGCTGTTGAGCATCTGCTGCATTCCTTTCTACATGACCCATAAAATTTTAGGATGCTCGTAGGCATAGCAATATGCATGATCTTGACATTTCTGACTCCCACTTCCTCTTTCATATGAAGCGGCTAGAGCTGCTCAGAGAAAACTGTTAACATTTTTAACTTGAGAAAAATGGACTTTATGCAATGTTCTAGAAAAGACAAACAAGGGAAAACAGTTTGCTACCAATAATCAGGTATTCAAGGTATTAAGGAACAATTACAGAAAATTTCAGATAAAGGTGACAAGATGGTATGTCTGGTGAGAAAAAGGGAAGATAATACTGAGGGTCAATAAATGTGAAGTGATCCACAAGGGAAGAAATAATCCTAAATATTTCTACTTTACTTACATAGCAAAAGGCTCTGATCTGACTGTTTCTATCTCCACATGAGGACCAAGAAGGGGTTTGGCAGAGGCTGACCTTATAAATGATTGCTTTCAATATAAAAGCTTGGTATCTTCAATTGAGAATGGTAAGAAATAGTCTCAAAAACCAGAAAGGTCCTCTTTCGTACCAGTGTGTATTTAAACAGTGAAACTCCTCACACCAAATAATATTTTAAATACCAAAAACTTAGAGAGATTCAAAAACAAAGTCACCAGAGGAAAATCCCTCAAGGATTATTAAGTACAAAATATTGTGTCTGGTTCTAAAATCCCTCAGCCACAAATTGTTGGAGGCTGGGAGAATATTTAAAGGAAGTGTCAAATATGCTTGCAGTACTGGCCACTGTCAGAGTGAGTATCCTGAGCTAGACAGACGGCTGGTCTGACCTGGTATGACTGTTCTTGCACTTATATATCACATTTTCCTGTTTCCTTGTTCTCAGGAAAAGCCTAAAATGTTCATTGAAATGGTCATAACATTTACATACACATACTGTATTTTGTTCACCAGACAGAGTTGGCATAGAAAATTTCAGCCCAAAGACTTAAAGCTTAGTAAATCTATAAGCAACCAAAGATAGGTAAATGCTAAATGTTTACAACTTCAGTAAGAGACAGACCTAGCATCCCTACCTGTAATTCAAAAAAATGTGTTTGGAGTTCAAGTAGACAGTACATATCGACAATTTACAGTAATAAACAATCTATCGATTCTATAACTACCCCTGAAGTGAGCCTTGTATCCTCAAGAAATTCAGAGCTAATCTTAAAGTTCAAAGAAACCCAAATATGCTGACATACAAAAACGTATACATATCATGCATCCAGACACAGTGTGGTAACATTTTCAATGTTTCCCACAGTCTAAGAGACTCTAGTGGTTTAGAGATATTCTTTACAGTTAAAATACAGAATCCTACTAAACCTGGTAATATTCATCTGTTTGGTTGGAATTTCTTGTGTACACACATACATGCAGTATCTTTGTTTGACAGGCCAGCATCAATTATATTTAACTGCTTCCCCTGTGGACTTAAATGGAGGCTGGGTACTAAATGAATATATTACTATATATAGTTTGTTTATAAGTCATTCTTGTTTAGCAGTTGCACCTTTTCCATGTAGTCTAGAATAGAAGCTGCCCTTGTTCTCTAGCACAACCTCTACCATGAAAGCATCAGAAGAAAGTAATTACATTTAACAGGCGCCACCCTTGTTTAATGGTGTATAAATATCCTGGTGCCAGCCCTATGCTTGGCATGCAAGGAAAGGTTAAACACGTTAAACATCTGCAGCTCAGCTAAACACCAGTGAAATGCTGGAGGGGATATGATAACCATGGACAAGTACAGAAGAAACAGAAACACTTATGATGGAAGAGCATTGTTTAGGGTAATATCTAGTCATAGAACAATGCTTTAAAAGTAAGCACAGGGAAAAGGATGTTGGAAACATTTCCTCACGGGGACACCTAATAAACCGTGGAATAATCACCCAAGGGAGATGGAGGAAGTCATTTTGACTGAGTCATTTCTTTCTGGACTGGGCAAAGTGTTAAGCACATTACAGGGAAAAAAATGTACTGGCAGACAGAAAGACTCTCAGATCTACTGCTCAGAAGCCTAAGACATTTCTGTTCTCAACAGTAGCAGTTTTGTTCACAACAAAACTAAACTCATCAAAAACCTTCTTAATTGTGCATGAAGAGATGACTGACTTCTACAGTCACTCCCATCCCTTTCTCAAATTTAATATATTTACATGTATTTGTAATTCCTCTTTAAATTGCATTTTCAGAACAAAGTTTTCCCCTTGTATGTTCCCAGTCCCTTGTATATCCACAGTCACATATTGCCTTTGTCCATCTGATGCTCTATGGCAAGAATGAATGCAGCTTTATCAAAAACTTGTCCTGATCAGGCTCTTGCCAAGCGTAACTAGTTTAATGTGACAGATTATAAAATGAAAGGAGAGTGAAAAGGGAGGAATAACAAGTGCCAGCAAAAGATTAGATTCTCCACACATTTCTGCATTTATTGACCTTTTCGTCTTCGATATACCATTAGTTACCCAGATTTACAGCTTGAGATGGCAGGCAAGCTGTCAGGTGAACTGTTTAGGTCATTGATGATGTTATGAACTCTACTGGAAATTGATTTCATTAAGCAGAAGTATGTGACTTGACATTCAATATAGCAAATATCTAACTGACTTTTTAAATTGTTCCTTGTACAATTCCTTTGTAATTATTGGGATATTTTTAATAACTTCTTAGGGACTTAAAAATTAAATTTCTGTGTGAAAACTGGATATGGGCGACCAACAGCCAGTATACAGCATTCAAGCTGAAAAGTCATTACACACGAGTGCAGTTTGGCATCAGTGTACATAAGCCTATAGATCAACCCACAGAAAAGCAATGTTTCAACCTGAATTTTCTTGGAAGCTCACTTGGATTGTTTTCTTTCAGCAAACTCTACATCAAGTTTTTAGTCATAAATTGGACTTAAGTTGCAATTTATTCATTAATAAAATACCACCTCTTGGACATGATCCAGAGAGAAAGTAAAGAATCGAACTACTGCTGGCCAGCAGAAACCCAATTCAATATGCAGGACACTGGTCTGAGCAAAGCTCTGCTTCGGGTTCTGATCAGTTCATAAAAAGTATGAACTGATGCAATCATCTACAATAGCTAAGCAAGATCTGATAACCTTCAGACCTACGTGTCTGAATGGAAAAACTATACTATACTGGAAGTAATGCAGCAATGGAGGTTGTATCTTTATTCCAAGGTCTGAACCCAGGCTCTCACTGTGCATTCCCTTTACTCATTACATTAGCTGAAGCAACATAATTCCAATGATACACAAGAGCCTCACCACTGGAACTGGGTTAAGGGTTTGATCATAGTTCAGTTGTAGCACGTTACAGTCATCAAAACATTTGTCTTGTGAAAACACTTTCAGGCTACAGCAGCTGTCTCCTAAGAAGCTCCTCTTGTCATCTGGTAATGTTTTACAAACACAAGCATTTGGAGGAATACAAATGTCATGCCTGTTCATGGCAGAGTCAGCATGCACTGTCCTGACCTCAGGGCAAACAGGGAATAACATCGTGGAAATCAATACAGCAAGTCTGACTGGGGTAAAGCTGCTCTGAATGAGATCAGGCTGGCCTGGTTTATCTCCCTTCTCTCAGCGAGATGCAGACTTCAGTAGGCATAAAATCCAGCCTGGTCCCCACGATTCCACAGGAACAGGGACTCATACCCAAAGAAAGTAGGTTATGGAAAGCTGCCTTTTTTTGCACTGAGTTAGTGGCATAATGCAGTTACAGCTGTAGAGGAACCTCATCCATCAGGGCGGCAGACAGGACCCTCTGCACCAGCCTCACTGCCCTTGGAAGGGATTCCTCGTTGGGGTCTTCTAGAGTCTAGCAAGAAAGGTGCAAGTGTCATTTACAGTCTTCAAAGCATTAAACACAATGACCGGCCACTAGCTCCTCACTCAAGTCTGTTGAGCTTTAATTTCTGCAGCTGTGTGATGTGGCACGTCGTCTGTTACAGCACAGTGAGACGAGCGAAGTCTAAACCCTAGGACTCTTGCTGCTGCTGACAGTTCCATGCAGCTCTTGTTTTCCTCACGCTGCAAGACCTGACTGGTTTTGGCACATCCTGCCTAACTGCTGCTGAGTGATGAGGAAATATTTGCCTTGAGCCGGAGCACTAAACACCTCCTCTGTGGTTAGGAGAGATGTAGCTTTCTCCACGGTAAGGTGGTGATTAGATTGAACCGTTACCTCCATTTTCCACCTTTGCTGCAGTAATTGCTTTCCCTTGTGCCCCTCACTGGACAAACGAGCTAAGGAAATATTCTGGGAACAGCGAGGACTTCTGAACACCGTGTAACGTGAGCACACTGCCTTTCGGAAAAGGGGCTGGCTCAGTGTACGTGTGAGTGGAAGTCTACTATTTCACCCTGAGGCAAGAAATTAATTGCTACGACTGTATCCCACCTTTGCCATGTACACAGCTGGCAAGGCCTAGCCCATGGTCACCACACAGGGTCAACATCTAATACAGGGGTTTTTTATGCCTTATATTTTAACTAGTACTCCCGTACTTCATAGGAATATTACTTGCAGGGCACAACAGGACCCTCTGCCTCCACTACATGACAAGGGCTTTAATGGGCAGCATGGATTTAACTTCCCTGTGCAGAAAGCTGAAGGAGACAAGCCGATTTTGCTAGCATGACAGATGCACAAGAGCAAGGTGCTCCACAGAAGCTAAGATCTGTTCCTCCCCAGTGGCAGGGAATTAAGATGGTTTGTTGGACTGCGTGTGCCCATGGCCATGTGCACCTTGAGAAAGCCTTAATACCTCAACTGATGTACCAGCAAGGTAGGAAGCCCCATGTAATCAAGGCTTGCAGGGACGCATGAAATCCAAGGAAGTCCGACCGTGAGATATTTTATTACCCCTAGTTTCTGATCCTCAGAGAATTACTGCACCTATGCTGAGATGGGCTGCAGTTTTAAGCAAAACACAGGATTAGATTATTGCTCACTATGGTCCCAAACACAGCTCACAGACCAGCCATGTCAAAAAGCATGTACACAGAATAGAAAGAGCCTCTCCTGTCCCACAGCCAAAAGGTTTGGGTGTGGTCAAGTTAACTTAACCGTACATTGATCTGACTACACTATTTCTTGTTTGTGCACTATCAGTTTACAATGGGATAACCTGATTCAGTTTAACCTTCCTCCATCACAAGCTAAGATGAGCTGTGTTACACCCCCAGACTTGGAGTGCATTGGGCAGACAGCATGTGGGAACATGCTAAATTCTGGAAGGCAAACGCACGTCTGAGTCCCTACGCGTACAGACAGACAATAATACATCCAGGATGTGAGTGTTACTTTAGAGACATCGCCCACGTGGCAGAAAGCAAGCAGAAAGCCAGGGAAATGTCTGAAGCTGGCATGCTGGCTGCCACCTCGCTCAGGAGCGGCAAAGGCATGACTTACGTGTCCTGGTTTACCAGAGCCTCAGCCTCACCAGTTCCAGGACTGGTTCCAGGCTGAAAAGCTGATGTGGTAACTTGCCTTTTCTCTCTGGCAATGAGACAGTATTTCCTTGCTGATGATGTAGGAGACAAGGCCCTTGAATAAAGGAAGGAAACGCGGCATTCCCTTTGTTGAGGGACGAAGCAGCCAGTCTACATGACTCATCTGGATCCAGAAGACACAGCATGGCATTCGAGTTTGGAGTTCTGCTAACTACAGCACCCACAAGACGGGGGAACTGAGCTGTACTTATCTTTTTACGATACTGCATATGCCTTTCAATGGATATCCTTCTTGCCATACCCACACGTTACAGAGGGAAAAGTCCTCTGATTTAAGGTTCCTGTTCCAACTCCGAGTGCCACATGACTTTGAATTTGCTCTGATCTTCAACCAGTGTGAATCAGCACATGTCTACTCAAGCCTGACTTATCAACACTGGGTCTGTTACCTTCACAGAAGAAAGTTGCTATTTAGTCCATAATGATGCCAGCAACAGAAAAAGACACAATTTTTTTAAAATGTTTTGGATAAAGTTAAATAAATTATTTTTAAGAGCATTACTACATATCTTAGTTGACACAAATCCTTCAAGTATGGTCCTCCCTCAGCGATGAACTCCAAAGTGTTTAAATAAAGTGATGTTGTACAAAGAAATGTTGCAATCTCCAGTTAAAGTTGGAATCTGCTGTGGCAGGCAAATAACCCTATCACTGAAAAGGCTCGCAGGATTTTTTAGTAGCCTAATAATTTTTATAACTTCCTCAAAATGTGATTAATTTTGATGAAGAAACGCAACTTCCAAATTTTGGCTGTAATGCAAAGTTTTCTGTAAAGATTTAAAATACACTTTACCTTCCTCTGTGAAAACAAAATTACTTATTTTCACATTAAGCAGCCATTAATCTCTAGTCTAAGGTTGTCCAGGGTATGAGGGCAACT
The DNA here is from genome assembly GCF_000690775.1 of Eurypyga helias. Taxonomy (NCBI): domain Eukaryota; kingdom Metazoa; phylum Chordata; class Aves; order Eurypygiformes; family Eurypygidae; genus Eurypyga; species Eurypyga helias. Next base: position 64,040 of record NW_010226231.1, read on the forward strand.
CGCTCCAGGTAGACACTGGAGTGCACATTACACATCACTGATGACAAGCAACATTTTCAGGAGGTTGGGGAATGGCAGATAGGCAGGCAATAAATCCACACTGTGGAAAATTCTCATCCTTTTTTTAAGCAGATGGGGAAAAGAGAGCAGGAGACAGCATATAATACTTACAGAAGGAGTTAATACAGTCAAGAAGGGGTGTAAACTGCCCTGGAGCTTGACCACCATCTCCAGAGAGCTGCTGCTAGCTGAGATGAAAGGAGGTGTAGATGGCAGAAACTGCACAGATATTAGGAAGCAGAGAGGGGACTTTCGAGTTTCAAGGCTGGGCAGAGACAGTGGTGCCACACTCCATAATTTTGTTAGCTTCTGTTG